>NW_015166697.1:10536-11191 GCF_001447785.1 Gekko japonicus | reverse complement strand
TAGGAAGGGCAGGATAAAAATGTAACAGAATATAATGGAAACTGGCAGTATGTTTGGTGGGAAGTGTTTTATGGTGTGGTATTGACATCTTTCGGAAAGGGAAGGTAGGATGTAAACGTTTTAAAGGTTTTTAAAAGCTTCAGAAATGAGAAATCCAACTCCCAGACGGAAGAGAACAGCTGAAACTGGTGCCGGGTAGTCTGAGACCAGTTAGACACAAGGTCCCCGGACCGAGGGGAATGACTCCAGTGACTGAAAGCCATCATTTATAAAGATGACGGGTCTTAATATAACTGCTGCATCCCACAGTATCCTAGCAGGAAAGGACTCAAATAATAAAACTGTCTTGAAAATCTTTTGAACTTGATTGGTCACACAATGAAACATAAGAGCCAATGTGGTGTAATGGTGAAGGCATTGGACTAGGACCTTTGACACCCAGGTTCGAATCCCCACTCATCCATGGAAGCTGGGTGACCTTGGGCCAGTCACACTCTCTCTTGAGAGCAAGTCTGGTGTAGTGCTTAAGTGTGCGGACTCTAATCTGGGAGAACCGGGTTTGATTCCCCACTCCTCCACTTGCACCTGCTGGATGACCTTGGGCAAGCCATAGTTCTGATAAGAGCTGTTCTTGAAAAAGGGGAGTTTCAGAGCT
>NW_015166697.1:2845-3007 GCF_001447785.1 Gekko japonicus | reverse complement strand
TATGACACACTTCCAGTGATGTCAGGGGGTATGGCATATGCTAATGAGTTATGCTAATGAGTTCCCCTAGCTCTTTTTCTACGAAACGACCCCTGGGCGTATTAATGCTGCTATGTCCGCTCAGTGCCATCTGTTCCGCTTAGTGCTATCGATCTTTCTCCC
>NW_015166697.1:0-2396 GCF_001447785.1 Gekko japonicus | reverse complement strand
CCTCCTCCTCCTCCTCCTCCTCCTCCTCCTTGGGACCTGGCATAGCCAGGAGGTGTTGCGTCCCAGACTGTAGTGCTCGCGGGGGAACATAAAGGGCACGATCAGACAACAGCATCTGGGAAGCGCCCCACACCCGTCGGCAACCCATTCTGCTCCGTCATGGAAGCAGAGTAAAAAGACACTGGGCAAAGTCCGGTAGCAAACGGCTTGCTACGGGCCACAGACGGGCGTTCCCCTGTCTGATCGCTCCAGTGCGCTCTCATGCCGTCACGATGGTGTGATCATGCCATTCCGACTCCATGCTGATGTTTCCCCCCCCTTCTCAGTATGCGCATCATCGCACACTCCATAGGGAGCCCTCGGTGCGGAGGTGTGATGCATCGATTCCCTGTTTAAGTGAGTCGGAAACAAATGGCCAAAATAAATCCCAAAACCCGACTCACCCGCAGTTACATTTGATCATGCAGTGGCGGGCTGCCCCCGCAACTTCAAAGGACTGTGTGATCGCGCAACTGTGGGTCAAATTCCTCCGATGAGAATAGCCTCCCCCCCCCAATTTATCATGTGCGTGTGATCGCCCCCTTAGATTTGTATCCCGCCCTCCCTGCATAAAAGCTCAGGGCGGGTCCCATCCAGGGTTCATTTCGTAGGAAAAGAGGTGCAGGAGCTCATTAGCATAACTCATTAGCATAACTTATTTGCATATGCCACACCCCCTGACATCACCGGACATGTGTCAGAAGGCAACACCCACCGCTCAGGCTCCACTGGACTGTTTTGGATTGCCAGCTATTGTGGGGGGGACGTGCAGATCTGTCCTTGCAGAGGAGGGAGAGCTTGTCCCTGAATAAAATTCGGTCTTAAAGGTGCCACTGGATTGTTTTGGACCTTGGGGGGGCTCTGTAACTTACCTGGCTGCTTCTTGCTCTGACTGAGGGCTGCTGGGAACAGGGGGTGGGGCTTGTTGCATGTGCCCGCCCCCTGGGCTCTTTACTGCCGGAGCTCTGCTCCTGTGCGCTCCGGGAGGAAATGACCCCTGGTCCCATCAAATAGTCAACCCCCAGGAGATGCAGATTAGCAGACTATAACGCCATTTGGGGCTCATAGCATCCATGTCCTCCCCAGGCTCCATCCTCAAATCTCCCGGAGTTTCCCATCCTGGATCTAGCAACCGTACCCACCCACCCAATCCTCTGCTGATGGCCAGGAGGAACCTGGCAACTCTAGATAGAGTCCATCCTCCAAAGCATCGATTTTCTCCAGGGCAACTTTATCTTAGTAGTCTGGAGAAGAGCTGTAATTCTGGGGGATCCCTGGGCCCCCCCTGGAGGTTAGCAACCATCGATTCACCCATCTCCCATCTAATGATCTCTTTGGCCTTTGGACTTCTTTTTGAGTTCCCGTCGTACTTGCACAGAGCCGCCCCGGGTTCATAACCCCTTTTGCTTCCCAGCCAAGCGTCTTTCCCAGCAAAGAGAGGCCCAATAAATATTGAGGCAGACAAACCGTGAGCTGAGAGCGAACCAAAGACACAACCCACCCACCCCCCAAAGACACAAACTTGTCGGAAGAGTCTCCTGACGGATCAGGTTAAATTTGGAGCCAAGGCTGTGGATGAGCTCCCTGAATCAGTTCATTCATCCCTTCGCCGGGCAGCCCTCATTAGGAGTCTCAGTGAGAGGAAAGCAAGTTTGAAAGAAAGAAAACGCGGCACTGTTGTTGTTCCGACTCGACACAGGAGGGTCTTTAAGGCCTGGCGATCCAGCTGCAACTTTTTGAAAAGGCGAAAGGAGGCAAGGCGGAACTGTTAAAAGTTCAGGCGCCGTTCCCTTGCCAGGAGATTGGCTTTTTATGAAGGGACCCTTCCGGCCTTATCTCTGTCCAGCCGAAACAGGGGCATCTGTGTCCCACCCACCCCCGGTAACAAGGCCTCATCTTGTGAGGGTGAAAAACTAGTCCAGTGTGGAGCAGCTGAGCCCGCCTCGATCTGAAAACCTTCTGCCAGTTCACGCAGCCGTCCCCGAACAGGACTTCTGTTCAGCTTGCCAGATCCGAAACCCTTGAAAGGTCTCCTGTGTTTTTAGAAGTTGCTGAGGAGGGAGAGTTTGACCAGGTGCGGCTTTTCTCTACTCGGGGTTCCATTCAGGGGAGAAACTGCACCTGGCGGGGCCTCTCCGTTTCTGACCCTGACAAACCGAGCACTCAGTTCCACTTGAATGACATTCTTGTCTTTTGAAAATGTAGCTTCGGGGATCACCTGGTCAGGGAGGAACCTTTGGGCAGAGAGGAAGACTTTCCCCTTTCTTCCCCTTCCATTTTCTTGCGGAGGTGGCGGGGGAACCCAGTCCCAAGACGCATGAAGACCACGCTCCACCTAGAGATGTAAAATTTCCGGA
>NW_015166696.1:5968-11133 GCF_001447785.1 Gekko japonicus | reverse complement strand
CAATGGGGGGAGCCCATTTTACCCCTTTTTAAAAAATCCCTCCTTAGGGAGCTGCGGTGGCTCAAGTGGTTAAGACGCTGAACTGCAGGCTGTGGAAAGTCAGTAGTTCAGCAGTTCAAGACTCGGGTGCCGCATGATGGAGTGAGCTCCCGTCTCTAGTTCCAGCTCCTGCCAACCTAGCAGTTCGAAAGCAAGAAATTGCAAGTAGATAAATCGGTACCACTTTGGTGGGAAGGTAACAGCGTTCCGTGCGCCTCGGCGTTTAGTCATGCCGGCCACATGACCACAGAAACATCTTCGGACAGCGCTGGCTCTTCGGCTTTGAAACGGAGATGAGCACCGCAATCCTAGAGTCGGATTCGACTGGCTTTCGAGCAGGGGAACCTTTACCTTTACCTTTATGCCATGGTAGCAGTGCTCTCCCCGAATTTGGTGTCTCTAGGTCCAGCGGTTAGGCCTGGGCATTGATTTTACGGTGAGGGGACTTCTTTTATATATATAGATGGCCACAAATTGCACTGATGTTCTGTAGCTGAGATGGCTTTAAAAGGAATCTGAACAAAACCATGGAGCATTGGTCCATCAAGGGCCGTTATGGTCCAAACGGAACTTCCACATACAGAGGTAGCGTACCTCTTAATACCAGTTGTTGGGGAGCAACATCAGGGGAGACTTTAGCATCCATGTTCCGCTCGTAGGTCGGAGAGGGCATTTGGTGGAAAACAAGATGCTGGACTAGATGGACAATCGGTCAAATCCAGCAGGGCTCATCTTAGGTTCTTGATAAGTGTCACCCTAAATTGTGCATCTTTGACAATAAGGGATATTTTGTCACACACCACAAAATAATATGGGAATTATCTACTCACTGGATATAAAAGGTAAGGAGCTGTTCATGCCCCATTGTTACACCCACCTCCCATTTGATAGGAGCAGGGCTATTTTGGGGCAGGAACGCACAGGAACGGAGTTCCGGCTGGCTCCCAAGTTGACCACGCCTAGCAGGAACTCATTAGCATAATAGGCCACACCCAACAGCAGAAACTCATTAGGATTGGCTACATTAGGGGTGTGTGGCCTAACATGCAAAGGAGTTCCTGCTACAAAAAAGCCCTGGGTTTTGACAACAAACAAGGTAAACAGAATAACAAGCAAAAGGTGGGTGTGGCTGGATGACCACACTTCTGGTAACATGGGGGTGCGGCCTAATGTGCTAATGAGCTGTGCTGTCAGGGGTGTGGCCTAATATGCTAATGAGTTCCTGCTGTTGGGTGTGGCCTAATATGCTAATGAGTTCCTGCTGGGCTTTTTCTACAAAAAGAGCCCTGGATAGGAGGCACTTAAAGCACTATTGTTTGTCTGCCCTGACTTGGATGGCCGAATCTCTTCAGACCTGGGAAGCTAAGTAGGGTCAGCCCTGGTTAGTAATGGGACAGGAGACCAGCAAGAATGTCCAGGGTCCCTACTCAGAGGCAGGCAATGGCAAACCACCTCTGAATGTCTCTTGCCTTGAAAAGCCCATGGGGTCCTCATATGTTGGCGTCAACTTGATGGCACTTTCCCCCCACCATTGTTTGGGAGGGGCTGTGGCTCAGCGGAAGAACCTCTGCTTTGCTTGCAAAAGTCCCCAGGTTCAATCACCGGCTTTTCCAGTTAGAAAAGACCAGGCTGTAGGTGATGTGAAAGACCTCTGCCTGAGACCCTGGAGATCCCCTGCCCGCCTGAGTAGACAATACTGACAGTCACACCCCTGCTCTCACAGAGGGGCAGTTTATAGCTTAAGAGAGGCAGAAACACCCTTCTTAAAAAATAATCTCAAGGACAGTAGTGCAAGGCACTGCCGGGCCTAAAATGGAACAAAATGAATGCCAGCCAGGTAAAAGCATGGCAAAGTATTTTGGAAGGTGAGTCAGAGCAGCTGGCTGGCTAATGGTGCCCTCCATGTCCCAGAGAAATGCATAACTATAGGACAGTGGGACTCCCAAAACCTATTGACTCACCCTTGGATTAATCTCAACAAGTCCAACCTTCCTTCCTCTGTGCCCACTTACCCTACTTAAGTGGCACTTAATCAACTCTCAGTTCTATTCACCAAGCCCATTAGCTCCCCGCCCGTCATTTGCAGGGTCATCAAACTCCTTTTGCGTAACTCAGGAAGTCTATCAAGCCTCTCCTATCTTAATAATGCATGAACTGTTCAGATACATGTTAATGGCAGCAAGAGTTGTGTTTGCAGCCAAGTGGAAAATTGAGGGTTGTCCAACTCTTGAGAACTGGATAGACAAGATGCAAGAATATGCAGTTATGGCAAAACTGACAAACTACATTAACCAAAGGCCAAAAGATGAATTTGAGAACAACTAGTGAGTTTTCTATGGTTATTATAACCAGACTCTCTAGTTATACATCTGGATTGTCTAATATTATAGGATAATACTATAAGTGTTTTAATATGAAATATAAAGGTTATTATTTGTATGTGTTCTTTACTATAACAAACTGTTGTGTGAAAATTTTATAAGAATTTCTATGAGGTCATTTATGTTATACCATATAATAGATAAGATTGATAAGATAAGATAAAAATGATAATATAGTATGAGAAAATGGTAGAATAAATTGAGTAGGTCGTTATATTGATTTTTAAAGTTAATGTCATATATATTTTAAGCTACATTCTTATGCCATTACACCATATATATCGTGTTATATATTTGCTAAGCTATTATACCATATACTTTTAAATATATATATACACATGTATATTCTGATAGAGGAATGTCTTCAATATCTGCAAAATTGCCCTTACATTATATTTTGGAAATTATATTTCCTATGAGTTTTTCCCTATTCCTTTTTTTCTTTCAGTATCCCTTTAAAAATCATAATGAAAAATTATTAAGCCTCTCCTATCTTTTTTGTCCACCTTTAAGAAGCCCATTAAGTTATTGTTTTGGGGGCATCATGTCAGCTTGCCCCTGTTTTGCCCTATATCGAGAGCACCTATACAGCAGTGCAGTGTGTACATTCTTGGATTCATACTCACAACCTCAAACATTGGGTCTTCTTTCCTTCTCTCCATGAAACGTTGGTCATTTTGCTGCTGCCTCCATGGGCCTCTTCGCTCTGAGACCAGTAATTATAGCCCTCCCCTGAAATTGCTTTTCACTTTCCACCCTGCCTTTCCTTAGCTAGCTCTCTCTGTGTGTTTATTGTCTGTGTGATTCATTTATTTTTATTCTTTCTCTTTTAATAAAAACCTTTCCAGTTGAACATCTGCTTGGTTTATTTTGAGATTTCTCTTAAGGGAAAAGTCTCCATAAATGTAGGTGGAGAATCCCAGTTGCTCCCTCTTGCTCTGTCTCCTTTAAGCTAATTCCCCCTACTAATTAGGAGACTGCATCTTTGGGTAACAGCATATGGCAGCTTCATATGTGTTTATATGTCTATTCAAGGACACCCCAGGGACATTCCTAGACTGTGAACCCGGTCTTTCAGAGGGATGATATCTCCCTCCAGAACAAGTTGTCCCCTTTATTGTGCAACAGCTTTACCCTGACCCACTGCAGTCCCATGTTGTCCAGATTCAGTGCATGTGATGACATTTGGCTCTCATTGGGGATATCAAATTCTAAAGGTGCTTTCCTACCAACAGGAAATTGGCACACCGTAGAAATGGAGACTTCCTGATTCGCAAAGAAGCCTGAAAGGGGAACATTTAGAGCAAGATTTGCATGTTCTCTGTTGTTCTGTGATGGTTTTATTCCCAAACATATTTGCCCGAATGGCTGTTGAGAGAACACCACTGGGGTGAATGGAAAGATGGTCTCTTTAACCCTTTCTCTCCCTGCTAGTTTACCACCAAATGCTACTCCCAAAGCATTTCTATTCATGTGGGGGGGAGGAGCTGACCTGTCCCCATTCTACTTTTAACAGTTTACATCTCTCTCACTCAAAGGTCCTTTCCACACTAGACCTTAAAACCTGGTTCAACCCTGTCCCCGAACTTACATTCTACACTACACATGAGTGCACCCCTGTAATTATCTTGGGGTATTTTTTGTTTCCACATTATATTGAGGTCACCCCAGTTTTGCCCCACACTTGTCCCAGAATAAACTAATGCTGTTCTAACCAGGGGTAAATGCGAGGTAAAATCACACCTCAAGTCCATGTATGATTCCCAGCTCTGGGCTGGCTAATACCTGGAGATTTTGGAGGGGCAGGGGCTGAGGAGGGAGGAAGGGATTTCAATGGGGTCCAATGCCATAGATTCCACCTTCCAAAGTGGCCATTTCCTCCAGATGAACTGATCTCTGTCACCTGTCCAGAACAAATACATGCAAATGCAATGAAGTAAATACAGGTCCTTTCTGCACTGGACCTTAAGTCCTGGTTCAACCCTGTCCCCGAGCTTACATTCTACACTTCACTCCTTGGCAAATAGAAGGGGAAGTCGTGGAAGTAGTGACAGACTTCACGTTCCTGGGATCCCAGATCACTGCAGACTGTGACAGCAGCCATGAAATTAAAACATGCCTGCTCCTTGGGAGGAAAGCGATGGCGAACCTAAACAGCATGATAAAAAGTAGAAACACCACCCTGCCAACAAAAGTCCACAGGGTCAAAGCAATGGTATTCCCAGTGGTCATGTATGGCTACAAGAGTTGGACTATAAGGAAGGCCGAGCACCGAAGAAGAGATTCTTTTGAACTATGGTGCTGGAGAAGACTCTTGAGAGTCCCTTGGACTGCAAGAAGATCAAATAAGTCAATCCTAAAAGAAATCAACCCTGACTGTTCCCTGGAAGGCCAGATAATGAAACTGAAGCTCAAATACTTTGGCCACCAAATGAGAAGGGAGCACTCACTGGAGAAGACCCTGATGCTGGGAAAGATTGAAGGTCAAAGAAGACGATGGCAAAGGATGAGATGGTTAGACAGTGTCATAGATGCAACGAACATGAAGTTGAGCAAACTTCAGAGGACGGCGGAAGACAGGAGGGCCTGGCGTGATCTGGTCCATGGGGTCGCAAAGAGTCGGACTCGACTGTGCGACTGAACAAGAACAACAACAAATTTTTTGTTTCCATGTTAAATTGAAGTCACTCCGGTTTCGCCCCACAGTTGTCCCTGGATAAACGAATGCTGTTATAGGCCAAATCT
>NW_015166696.1:5763-5958 GCF_001447785.1 Gekko japonicus | reverse complement strand
TTACCAAATCCACGCTGGAGCAGAAATTCCCCTCTACCTTGCATGCCACTTTCATTTTCTTTGATTGTCGGATTTTATGGTAGCCTCCACACTACGTGCCGGTTGCACTTCCTTTGATCTCTCGGTTTTATGGTAGCCGTCTGCATAATTTTATGGCCATTCAGGGGTGACTCTGTGGTCAGTTCAACATTGACT
>NW_015166696.1:0-4087 GCF_001447785.1 Gekko japonicus | reverse complement strand
GCCACATCAAAACCCATTTGCCACGTTGACGCCCACTCACCATCCTTGACAGATCCCTTTGGAGTGACTCACAATCCTCCCTGGTTTTCACCACCCTGAACAACTTCGTATCATCCTCAAATTTAGCCACTTCACTGCTTACTCCCAATTCCAAATTATTAATGAACAAGTTAAAAAGCATCGGACCGAGTACTGATCCCTGCGGTACCCCACTGCTTACCACCCTCCACTGAGAAATTGCCCATTTATACTCACTCTCTGTTTCCTATTAATTAGCCAGTTTTTGATCCACAAAAGGACTTGTCCTTTTATCCCATGATTTTTGAGATTACTTAGGAGCCTTTGATGAGGAACTTGATCAAAAGCCTCCTGGAAGTCAAGGTAAACAACATCAATTGGGTCCCCCTTGTCCACATGTTTGTTCACTCCCTCCAAAAACACTAATAGGTTAGTGAGACAAGATCTTTCCTCACAGAACCCATGCTGAGTCTGCTTCAATAGTTTTTGTTCATCAATGTGCCTACTAATTATTTCTTAATAACAGTTTCCACCAATTTACCCGGTATCGACGTCAGACTGACTGTCCTGTAATTTCCTGGATCTCCTCTGGAACCCTTTTTAAAGATGGGAGTGACATTAGCTACCTTCCAGTCTTCAGGAATGGAGGCAGATTTTAATGAAAGATTACATATTTTTGTCAGGAGACCCACAAGTTCACATCTGAGTTCTTTCAGAACTCTCAGATGTATATCAAGCCCTTCTCTCTGCTCAGTTTATTATCTTTATTTATGGCTTAGTTTATTTGGAAATGGACTTTAGTGGACAGATGGTTATGAACGATGCTTCTTCATGGTTGTCTGTATTTGCTTCATTGCATTAGCATGTATCTGTTCTGAAGAGAACTGGAGTAACAGATGTGTAATAACTATTGTGCTCGTTGGTATCAATGTAATATTTATGTTTAGAATAATTGTATTTAGTAAATTCACTCACAAAGGCTGCGATCACGCACACTAAATAATGCACTTTCCATCCATTTTCAATGTGCTTTCCAACCGGATTTTGCCAGTTCACACAGTAAAATCCAGTTGGAAAGTGCATTGAAAGTGCATTATTTAGTGTGTGCAATCACCGCCTAATATAAAAAAAAATACAAAATCTTAATATAATTCAACTGTTTATTTGGTTTCATCATTTTCTATTCATATAACAATTGGTTACAGTGAAGTGTTACCTTCGTTTTTGCTATTTCATACACTGCTCCCCCTCCCCTTTTTTTGTTCCTAATGCAGTGGGCATGACAGCCAATGCTGTTTTGTCCTTCTGAGTTATGTGTGAGAGAGAGTCTAACAGTTATTTCAATGTTGTGTGAAAACCACTCCCATGTTACTTCCAGAAAAGGCACAAGCTTAGACTGCTTGATATAAAGGGGCTGTCTGGTTGCCAATCTCCAGGCAGAGCCTGGAGATCTCCCAGCAGTACAACTGGCCTCCAAAATACAGAGATCAGTTCCCCTGGAAAAAAAGGGGGGGTGAAGATACCATGCCAAGGGTATGGTAACATAGCTAAGGATTATCTGAGTTTGGTCCAGTAAACTCACTGCACAGTTATAACAAATAAAAACTTGTTTACAAAGACAAAATGGTTAAAAGAAAAGGGATGGGCATATAGTTCAGCAAGGAAAAATGTATGAAAACAACCCACCTAACTAGCTAACTACTCACGACAGCCCCATTCAAGGTTCATGGTTCCGTCAGCCAGTCTGGAGCACAGGGCAAGCAGCATCTCCGGCAGAAAGGTGGAGCTTAGGAAGCTAACTGGTCTGCCTAGCCATTTTTATAAGAAAAACTGGCTTCAGCCTATTAACCCCTTCAACCAATCAAGGAGGAGGAGGAAGAGATTTGGATTTATACCCCGCCTTCACTACCCAAAGGAGTCTCAGAGCAGTTTACAATCTCCTTTCCCTTCTCCTCCCCACAACAGACACCCTGTGAGGTAGGCAGGGCTGAGAGAGCTCTGAGAGAACTGCTCCTGAGACAACGGCTCTGCGAGAACTTGTGACTGACCCAAGGTCACATCAGCAACTTCATGTGAAGGAGTGGGGGAATCAAACCCGGTTCTCCCAGGTTAGAGTCTGCACTCCTAACCACCACACCAAACTGTCTCTCTCTAAGGATTCTTCCCAAATTGCTGGCAACTGCCAGTGCCGCTTGGTGTTTCTCAGCTGCAGATTATCAACTCATCAGGCAGGCTTACGGCCTTGGAGAGAAACCAGCTTGTAGGAGTGCCAGTGCCAGCGAACACAACAAATTAACACACATACCCTGCAGAGAGATTCCCTTCGAGCTGAAGGCTCTCTTAACAAGGGGGAACCGTGAAGCAAGAGCTCTAGGGTCTTATATTCCAACTGTGGCTCCTCCACCTTACCCAAACCCCACCCTCGCCAGGGTCCACCCCCAAATATCCAGGAATTGCCCAACACAGAGTTGGAAACCAGAAATCGAAGGAGAGTCCCCCCCCCAAAAAAAAAACAACGAAAGCACAATCAGAAGCAAGAGAGAGTACGATGTAAATGACCAAACTGAGTTTCTGCACAAAGTTCTCAGGACCTGTACCTAAGATTGCCAGGTCCCCTCTCAAAACTGACAGGACACTAATTTCATTTTGGGGGGGCGGGGTTCTCGACAGCAAGGTCATGATGCCACCAGCAACATGCTCGAAATGTGCAAAATGTACATACTCCAATTTGTATTTATAACATCAATAATAACAATACAATGTTTTCGCAGAAGATAAGAACGTCTCTAGAATGATGAAGACGTTCTCACAAATGAGCAGATGCTCGGGGGTCGCATAACTAGACAAACTCCCCCGGAGTTAACATTCGTTTCGGGCGTCTTTTTCACACATAAACAACTCAGTTGAGTATCCTCATGATTACAAATCCTCCAAACTGGACATTTCTTTGTTCCTGTACATCTTGAAGTTATTCACAAAGTTCTCCTTTTCATAAAATCAATAACGGGCTAGTAAGCCTGTCGCGTTGGTTTCTATCATACTGCAACCCCCTTTATTGTCAGTACCAGCAACACGCTGTCATCACTTCGGTGCATCCGGAAGTGAACATCAGCATGTTGCCGGGGGCACTCTAGCATTCGAGCAAAAGCCTATGGTTTTACCATAGAGTTTTGCTCAAATGCTAGAGCGTCCCTGGCAACAGGCCGCTGTCACTTCCAGGCACATTAAGACACGTCCCACTGATCCCCATTTCCCCTCCCAATTTCCTTCCGCCGGCCAGCTGAGCGGTGGTGAGAAACACCCACTGGCGACTGGGAATCCCTCACGACCGGTCGGAACGCGGGGAGGCTACCTGGATGAGACAAAACACAGAGAGAAAGCCTTGGCCACGAGAAAGCACCCTAAGGCCTGGAGGTAGACCCTAGCTGATGCTAGCATGATCCTTCCACACGCCGAGGAGGTTGTAGTTAGCGACGTGGTTGTCGTTCTCGAGATGGTTGTATCTCCAGGTTGGCATTCGGCTATCTGATATGTCATGCGAAGATTTGGGTTTCTAGCATTGGCACAGAAGGATTCAGTCGCACAGGCTATTACAACGAACTGATATCTTATCGTAGGAGATCCAGAAGCTCCTGTGAAGGCTGTGAAGCCCCAGAGAAAAATCACAGAGTTAGCAGACCATTGCAAGTCACACCTGGCTTTAAAAGTACAACACCAATAGGGTTTAAGGAACAAGAATATCTTCCTCCTTGGCGCTCCACCACCCATAACTCCTCGGGTTCCTTCTTTTCAGCTGCCTGCCGACTTTGTCCTGTTTTTTCCCCTTTCCTTTATTTATTTAATTTAGAGCATTGCTACCTGTCTTTTCTGTAAGCTCGAATCAGTTTACAGAAAATATACCACAAGGCACTGCTCTTCAACGTTTTCAGACCTGGGACCAACTGAAAATGGGACTAGGGTAGCCGTGGTGACCAGTGTGAGGGCTGGGGGCGGGGACATGTTATGTCAGTGATATCATTGACATCATTGCATTAGTTCCTAGTAAAACCTGGAAGCAACTAAAGGTAGC
>NW_015166695.1:1983-11954 GCF_001447785.1 Gekko japonicus | reverse complement strand
GTGAAGGCTTGGCACAGAACAAAATTAGGGAAAAGGCAGAGAATAAGCAAAATAGGTAGCTTGCCGTGACAGTCGGTGGCAGCAAAATAAAACAGACCTCCAGGAGTCCAACACGAGCTTTTACACTAACAGAAAGGGGGTGGGGGTGGGACACAGCATTCCAAAGAGAAATCATCCTGGCCCAGTCCTTTCTCCTCTGATGGACAGTGGTTCTCCAAGATCTCATGCAGAGATTTGTCAGAGTGCTGCCGCTTGAGAATCTTTCACTGGGGCTGCAGAGTTTGAACCTGCAAAGCGTTACGTTCTCCTCTACTACACTTTCAGCCTTCCCCAGTTAAAGTTCTGTAACCTATAGAACATGGATCCCCACCAGCTACCATACTGACCTGAGATTTTCAGGAAGGAGCGTCAATAAAACAGAGTCCACATTGCTGCCTACTGCCATAAAAATGGCCACCGTATTGATTCTCAAAGACTGAGCTACCCTGAGATCTGATGGTCTCCTTCTAAAAATGCTGATGAATTTGAAGACCCTGCCTTTACATAGCAGTACCCTGGCAGGCAGCAGAATAGCTAGTGTGCCCTAGATCTGCTATTGTCATCCCTCCCATCCCTGCCAAGTGCCAGTGGTGGATATTTTGTGTGATTGACGTCTTCAAGGTAAGTTGTTGGGCCTTTTTTAAAAAAAATTATTTCCCCCCCCCCTCATAAAAATTCTGGAAATAATGTGCAAAACTGTCCCTTGACCTGTTCAAAGTTTATCCAGTCTTGCAGCTTTTACTGACATTTTCAGTGCAGACATTGCAGGTCAAGTGAGAATTAAATCAGTTCCAAATGAATGCAGGCCCCGGTCAAACTCAGCACAAGAAAACTTACAGCCAAAACTATGGAATAGGTAAATTAAAGACAGCTTCAGGCATGTTATGCCTCCTGTATTAAATCAGAAATTAAGGAATACAGCAGAAATGCTTTTGATAGGATGCAAGATAATGCATAAGTTGTGTGTATATGCACATGTGTGAGTGAGAGGGATCCCGAGTTATCCACAAATGATAATATGGCAAGCCAAATGCACAGCCAAGCCAGTGTGGGAGCACGCTCCTGCCCCAGTCCAGAGTTGGGAAGTTCAGAAGATTTATACCCTGCTTTTCTCCCCTGCGGAGACCCAAAGTGGCTTATGTCATGCTCCTTTCCTCCATTTTATCCTCACAACAACCCTGCAAGGCAGTTTAGGCTGAGAGTGTGTCTCCCAGTGAGATCTAGGTTTTCTCTGTTCTCCAGGACATGCTACTCCTGCTGACATTTCCCTCTCCTATGAAACCATCAACAGTACAGGAGCGTTGTCCTTTTTGTATCTCGTCAACGTATATAACCAGGCACTCACTGTTCACTGCAAGCAGGGGATTAGCACCTTTGTTTCACCCTTGCCTTATTCTTAGGCCTTTAAAAAAAACAAAACCACACCTTTATTTATGATTTTGCATAACACATATTTTATAGAAATAAATAACCAAATTAATTAACATTTATTAAACTATATACGTACAGTTGTGTTCATAAATAGTGACTGGGTAATATGAAACATAGAAACAGGTAAATTTAACAAGTCAGATGAGTAGTAGTAGTACATTACTACTACTAAAGCAATAAGTTTTCTTAGGCCTTTTAACTACAGGGCAGGCTTTTTACTTGCCACAAAAACGTCCCCCTCTACAGCTGTGTGCTAGGCTTGTTAAAGGCACATGGGGAGGGCCAGTCGAACAAAGGCAGAAATTGCTTTTAAACAAGTGAGGATGTGATCAGGCACAAAGGAGGACCGTATTCTTGTACTTTTAATGACTGCAAAGAAAAGAGAATCTTGGGCAAAGGCAACTGTCCTGCAGTGGCAGACAGAAAACTCCCTCATCTGCACAATCATTGAAGGTTCAAATCTGGCCCTTCTATGACATGCTGATTAGGGTAGTGCTATTATGTTTCTGTTAGTAGCCTGATACACACAATTGTACACATGTTTCCTTGCTTGGCCACAAGCACTGGAAAAAGCTTCGGATCAATTATCAGGTAACTCCAGAAGTAAAGTTGCCGTGCCAAGTGAGAGCGCCCACCCAGAACCAGAAGTTGCCGTGCCAAGTGAGAGCGCCCACCCAGAGCCAGAGGCTGCTTAGTATCCATATCTGAAGACCACATGATTCATTACATTTACTGCATCTTCTAAGTGACAGTTCCTGGATTCTGTTTGCCAGTCACAGTCCAGCATGAATCAGGGCAGGGCTATTCCCGCGAGCATCTGGGGTTTAGTTTCCAGTGGTTTCCCAGTTCTATGAATGCAGTCAACACACCCCAGCATGACAAGAGGAGGTCCAAGCATGGCATCTGTGGGCTGTGTCTTGCAAAAGCTTGTGCCACAATGAATTTAGTCGTCTTTCAGGTTCCATGAGACATCCTGTTACTTTGGCTTCAGGAAACTAACCTGGCTACCTCCTCTGAAAAAGAACACTATTTCATACCAAAAAAATCTGGGAGAGGAACCAGTTCAAATTATTGATAACTCTGGATTCTTTAAACTGCAGGTGTGTTCTATAAGCTGAATCCTGCTCCTGAACCCATTTTATGAGGCACCCCTAACAAATTTTGATTTGCTCACAATTGGCATACATCCTAAGATAGATCACAAATCACACTTGACTACGGCATGTCTTTGGGATGTTGTATGCCTTTTGCTGAGCATATCTGTTTTGTAGTTGTTAGGTGGTACCTAATTGCTTTATGGAGCCTGACCATCAGCAAATTCTCTCCACTGTCTGCTGAAAATACAGCTGTTGACTATCGGTGCCCTAAGAAATGTTTTCATGCACTGCAGCCAGCTGTAATGCCATGCTGAGTTTTTGCTTTGTTAAATGTGATATAAAGTTTAGGTGTGGCCAGAGGCATGAGCCCTTGGGCAAGACCCAAAGGGCTCCTGGCCAATGCTACCTCTAAGCTGTGGAGTCTTCTGAGCAAAAATTCTACTTTGTGAGCTGCTGGCATTAAAGCTGTGAGCAAGGTATTTGGCTACTGCATAAATTAGTTTGCTCTGGAGCCATCCTTCTTGAACCAAGACAAAAATGTGTGAGCCAGAGACTAAAGAACTGTGAGCTAGCTCACACTAACTCAGCTTAGAGGGAACACTGCTCCTGGCTATTGTGGTTCACGGCCTGCACCTCCAGATAAGCCAGCCTCTGCATCCAGACGAAGACACAGACTGCTGCTTTTGCTTATTATTGGCTCCTTTATATTGCATTCTTTCCTGTTGTAAGCTGCTTTGGGCCCCTGTGGGTAATTCAAATACTTAAATATATAAGTGTGCTTACATCCCAGAGGTCAGCACATGAACCTGGGACCAGCAGTGTCCAGGAAGCAGATCAGGCATCTCAGGCATGTCAATTCTCTCTGAACTTGTGTAAGATTAAGTGGCTAATTATGAGGGCTTTATGTGGCTCCTGTGATTGTCATGTGCCCCTTTATTCACAAGACACCCCCCCCCCCACGCTGTGAAGAGAAAAGCAAAACAAAGTATACAGTAGGCAAGTTGCCTTGGACTGCCTCTGGCTAGTAAGAGTTAGGACTGCTCCTGTCAACTCAGCTCCTTCTTGGGAGAATGGGATGGAATGTGGAGGGCTGATCTATATAAGCAGGGGACCCACAAAAACATGCTGGGAGAGGCATCATTTCTCCCTTTATCCTCCTCCCCCACTATTCCTTCTTTCCTTCCCCTGGCAGCCCCCAAAGGCTCTCCCTTTCACTGCCTCCTACCCTATCTCCCCCAGTTCAGCTTTCTTAGTTTTAAGTTGCTGGCTGAGTAGTGCAAGTCACACAATAGTAAGTTACCCAGGTGAGTTGCATGATGGCTGCCATCAAGCCCGGATGAGTCACACAAGTCACATGGTAGCAAGTTGCCAAGGCAAGTTGTCCAGTAGCTGCTGCCAGACCTAGCCCTGGGGGAGTGTGCTCTGTCTACTGGGGATGTGGCAGGGCTGTTTTGGCCTCTCAGTCCACCCCTGCCTCCCCCCTCCCCAAGACTGAAAGAAACCAAGGCTTTGAAGGTACAGCAGTATTGGTGTGGTTGCCTAGCACCCCCTGCCAATGGCCACCAAGATCTCAGAATGTAGTCTTGCAAAATCTTAGTGGGTGTATTATTAGAGGAAGTTTTAATCCCAGATTTTTCTGCAACCTGAGATTTTGTGACCCGCCCTGAGCCCGCTTTTGCGGGGAGGGCGGGCTATAAATCGAAATAAATAAATAAATAATTCCTTTGGTCTGTAGAAAGATCCTCCCATCTGTCCCTGGCTCCACTGTGTGGATACTTCGATCCTCACACTATGGCCCAGTTCAGAATTAGATACATGATGTTCAATTTCTGAACGTTAGCCTAAGCTTATAAAACACTCCAAAACTGAGATGTTTTAAGAAGTACAAATACTCCCCTCCCGCTTCTTCCATGTCAGGGGACATGTCTAAAAGAAAAATGCATACCTTGATTGTTCCAATAAGTGAGGGACCAAGGCTAAATCGAGTCTGTCCCCTCCCCACACTAACGTTACAGCATCCTACCCCTCTGCCTAGACTTGTACACACACACACATATCCCCTTTTTGTGGGAGACACAGATCGTGCGACGGTTAGAATGTTGGACTAGGATCTGGGAGACCCAGGTTCAAATCTCCACTTTGCCACAGAAGCTTGCTAGGTGAACTTGGGCCAGTCATTCTCTCTTGGCCTCTCTTACCCCACAGGGCTGTTTTGTTCTAGGGATAAAATGAATTAGGGGAGTATAATGTCATAAGCCACTTTGGGTCCCCATTGGAATGAAAAATAGGGTACAAATAAATATTTCATCACAGCACTGCCATATTTATTCAGTAGGTTTATTTTTCCCCCTTGATTCCCCCCTCACACACTGGTTGTCAAACTTTTTCCCAGGCCAAGCTTCCCAGGCCAAGCTTCAGTTTGGTGTAGTGGTTAAGTGCGCGGACTCTAATCTGGGAGAACCGGGTTTGAATCCCCACTCCTCCACTTGCAGCTGCTGGATGACCTTGGGCAAGCCATAGTTCTGTCACAGCTGCCCTTGAAAGGGCAGTTCTGGAAAAAGCTCTCTCAGCCCCAACTACCTCACAGGGTGTCTGTTGTGGGGAGGGGAGGGGAAGGGAAACGAGTTTGTAAGCCTTTCTGAGACTCCAAGTGAAGGGTGGGGTATAAATCCAATCTCTTCTTCTTCCCCTAAATCCCCTGAGCTCAAGCTGGAGCTTGCCCCCTGACTGATTCATCCAAGTGTTAGTTCCACATGCAGTTGTTAATTCATTTCAGCTACCCATTTCAGCCTCCATACGTCCCTCTCCCTTGCTTATCTCCTCTACTCAATTATTCCCCAACTATAAGATGTATTTAAAAACAACCCTTGTGACGTTAAGCATGGAATGTGCAGACTGCGACACACCTCATTTGTTCTGTGTGCTTTATCCACTCCTCTACTTTTTGCCTTTTCCAAAAAAAGATTAAATCTTTCGGAACAGAGACTGTGTCTGATGCAATGCTTGTGTTCATGGCTAATATAATTAATGGGATCTTGATCTCTAGGGGTTTGGTCACAGACCTGACTCAAAACAGTTATTAAAAATTCTGCAGAGGAAAGCAGCGGTGCCCGAAAGGAAACTAGCTTCACCAAAGTCGTGTAGCTCACCAATGGCAAAGTGATTTTTTAAGGACATATTATGATGAAAACAGACTTATACCTAGAGAGGGTTCCTGCGGAAGGGGGCTTTCATGGCTTTATTGCCAACAAAAACCACACTTAAAGAAGCTTTCATTTTCTATCACATTCTCTCTCTATTAAGGCCTCTTTCTCATTATCACCATCACTGCATGTAAATCAGTGTAGCACAGACAGTATCGGGAGACACGGCGGGGAGGGGGTGTCCTCTGACTTCTGGCCACACCAGCATTCCTCCTATTGCCTTTGCATAGTGGGAAGGAGCCCACTGGAAAGGCTTCTGTGCTGTCTCAGGCAAAGCAGGCAATGCCCGGCACAGGCACTGAACAGCAGCATGATGGACTTGGCACTCAGGGCCAGTTCTCCACCCAATGGAAGGAGGCAAGCCCCTGAGGCACCAGCAGCACTACTGGGACACAGCTGGCTCCCACTACTGGGGCACTCCCTGTCTCACTTTCCCCTTTTTGTTTGTTGGCACATCAGCATCTTCATAATTAGATGCATTCAGGCCAGAAAAATGCTTCCAACCCCTGGTCTAAATAATATAACAAGATACTGTTGTTAGACTCCAATCAGGGAGACTTGATATGAAATCCTCTCCAAGTCATCACTGGTTGGACCTCAGGTGACTCTCACCCTAACTTACTCTGTACTGGCAGTGTTGGGATAAAATGGGATAACTCATATGACAGATGGATCTGTATGTAGGCAGGAAGGCAGATCCTCGATTGCTGTTGCTGGTATCATATTTACAGGTGCATTCCTCTTATTCTAGTGTCAGAGCAAGAATATGATTGTAACATGAAAACAACAATATAATTACTTGCAAGAAGAAAGGATGGTGCAGGGTGAGACAACAGACGAGAGAAAAGACAGATCTCAGTAGCACTTGCTGGCAGTACCATTATGTTGCATTGTGAGACAGAGGGGTGACACCCATGCCACTGAAATGAAACCTAAGAATCTACCTTCAGGGATCCTCCAAAATCCTTCCATTCTAGAGAGTACAATACTTCATATGGCAAGTCCCCCACTCTGTGAAAGCTCAATCACCCAACCACAAGATGGCGGGTTACTCTGATAACAGATGGCATCTGAACACGTTGAGCAACAATCTTCTCTGCTGTTGTGTTTCTCTGGGTCATGTCCCTCTTGTTGGGTTTCAGTTACCTGGAGACTGAAGTGTTGCCACTTTCTCCTTGCTATGAGTTCTTCCTGCCCCTTAGACCAAACAGGTTACTCCCCTCTACCTCCAGTAGCATTTAGGTAACATCTGTCTATAAATAAATAAATAAAACCCATCCGCTCAGTGTGCCTTTTATTAAAAGGAGAAGACCAAAGAACAGATGAGTGACCATGACGAAAGTGTGGCAAAATCTGACACCTTGGATGGTTTTTCAATGCCATTCAAAGCATGTCTTTATGCTCATGTCCTTAAAGACCTCTATTAAAAATTAATCCCCCCATTGCTACATTGGTTGAAAGCTTCCATTTTTCAATGCAGTATTTGAAAAATAGTGGGGTCTTAAATGGATGGATTTGGGATTAACTAGCACACACTTCAGAGCTTTCTCTTTGAAAAGAGGATGTTGTTGCTGCAACAATTGGGATAAAAAGTAAAACAAAGAAACCTGAAT
This sequence comes from Gekko japonicus, assembly GCF_001447785.1. Lineage (NCBI taxonomy): Eukaryota > Metazoa > Chordata > Lepidosauria > Squamata > Gekkonidae > Gekko > Gekko japonicus. Next base: position 4,571 of record NW_015166695.1, on the reverse strand, counting down.
GCAATCTGCTCATTATCAACTCTAAGCAGGGCTGGGATTATCATCTAGAATGGAAAACAAAAACTTTCCTTCAGCCTCCGCATCAGCCCACTGCACATTTTCTTCAGATGTGAAACATTTGGCACCTGTTATTAACATTCAGCATCTATTTCAATGACTAGAAGAAAAATTGTAATTATTGTCTTGCTGCCTCTACGATGCAAATGTATATCTTTGCTATACCAGATCAACTGTCATGGCTTCTTTCAAGGAATCTCTGGAGTATTTTATTATTATTATTTTTTAAGAGATGTAGCCCACAAGTCTCAACCTGGATGTCTCTTGAAGCATTACCTTTTGTTGAGGTGCAGAACATTCTCTGCTCAAGAGCCTCAGTTTACAACTACAATTCACAGCATTTTCAGGGGAAGGGAAATTACTGTTAAATTTAATTCTGTAGTGAACACAGCAAAACCACAAGGCATTTACTTACCTAACACTTGTGGAAGTGGTATGGCTTAGTGGCAGAGCATAAACAGGTTGCTAACCTGTAAATGGTGATCTTCGAGTGGTCATCTGTGCATTCACACCCATGGGATACAGTGCGCATGCGCTGGATCGATCGGCATTGTAGCAAGCTCTTTTAATGGATTTTCACGCCCAGACCTCGGGCATGCGCAGGAACTCCACCACGCATGCCCAGAGGTGTGGGTGTGGACATCCCACCAGTTCCTTCGAACCGCCATGAATCAACCCCTATGGAAAATGTAGAAGCTGACAGCAGCGGGGAAGGAGGGCGGGTGGTGTGAATGCACAGATGACCACTCGAAGATCACCAGTTACAGGTAAGCAACCTGTTTATCTTCGACGTGGTCTCTGTGCTTCACACCCATGGGAGATTAGCGAGCAGTGGCCTACCTGGAGGAGGGTGCTGGCAGGTCCTTACTGCAAAGCCAAGGATAAAATGTGACGTCCCATGTTGGTACAAGAGTTCCTTCGGACATCTAGGGCGTAGTGCCTTATGAATGTATTAGGCGTAGCCCATGTAGCGGCTCTGCAAATGTCCATTAGGGGAACTCCCTGGAGGAAGGCAGTTGAGGCTGCAACAGCTCTGGTTGAATGAGCCCTGATAGGGCCAAGCAATGGCTGCTTGGCGATAAGGTAGCAGAGGCAGATGAGACCTACAATCCACCTTGACAAACGCTGAGCTGTGATGCGAGTCCCTAGCCTTGCTGGCGCATAGGAGACAAACAGTTGACAGTCACGTCTCGTTGGACGGGTTCTGTTTAAGTAGAACAGAAGCGCACGCTTCGTATCCAACGTGTGTAACAACCTCTCCTCTGGGGATGTCAGAGCCAGGAAGAAATCCAGGAGGAAGACCTCTAGTTGGCGAAGGACCAGGGGAAGGTCCCAGGGGACAACAGGATTTTTGATGGAAGGGTAAAGGTGCAACAGTCCCTTCAAAAAATGTCCCTTCAAAAAACGTTTAGAAAGTGGATGCGAGAACAGTGTGCATCCCTCAACTTGAACATGGTAGGATGAAAGTGCAGCCAAGTAAACTTTTAACGAGGAGTCAGTGAGAGACAGAAGGAATTGAAAAACTTTCTCAAGACCTGCGGAGGTGGCTCGAGGGGTATCGTCACCCAAGGTGGAACACAACTTCTGCCACTTTATGATCTTCGTGTAGTGGGATTTCTGGAGTTTAGCAAAATGTTTGCTATACGGGCGGAAAAGCTGCTGACGCTACTCTCCAGGCTGTCAACTTCATTCGTGGCACGTCGTGGTATAGGAGAGGGGACTCGGATAGGAACAGGAGGTACTGTGCCGGAGGAAATTGGTGGTAGACCCCCGCTGAGAGGTGGAGTATGGTTGAGAACCATGGTTTCCACGGCCACCACGGGATTATGAGGACGCAGTCCGCTCTGTCAGTGACGATTTTGTGGACCACTCTCAGAAGCAGGGGCAGCGGAGGGAAGAGGTAGAGGAACCCTCTGGACCACAGATAGAGGAGATCGTCCCCTAGAGACTGTGGGTCCCTGCCAACTCAGCTGCAGAACAGAGGGCACTTTTTGTTCACCCTGGTGGCAAAAACATCTATTTGGGGAACCCCCACATGCGGAAGAGTGGGAGAAGGTAAGTTGGGTTCAATTCCCACTTGTGCAGACTCAGTCCTGCCCGACTCAGGTGGTCTGCCTGCACATTCATGTGCCCCGGGATGTGCGTGGTGACTAAAAAGATGTTGTGGGTGATGCAGAAGTGCCGTAGCCGGAGGGCAAGGTCACAGAGACATTGGGAGACTGTGCCCCCTTGCCTGTTCACATAGCTGAGGGCAGTAGTATTGTCTGTGAGGACCGTGACACACTTTCCCTTGATTAGGGGCAGGAAACTGGTGATGGCAAATTGTATTGCAAGAAGTTCTAGGAAATTTATGTGCCGACTTTGGTTTTGTGGTTTTGTGTGTCCCATCTGCCTCCAACACAAAGGCCCATCATGTGGGCACCCCAGCCTGAAGGGGAGGCATCTGTTGTTATGGTGATCTGGGGTGATGGTGCATGGAATGGTGCTCCCTGGAAAAGATTGGAGGGGGCGGTCCACCAAAGTAAGGAGTC
>NW_015166695.1:0-1237 GCF_001447785.1 Gekko japonicus | reverse complement strand
TCTATCGGCAAGTTGATTCATTAGGATGCCTGCCTGTCTCCTAAAGTCATCTGTCTCACTGCAGTTCCTTCTCAGTCTTAAAAATTGTGAGTTAGGCAGGTTCTTCTTAATATGGGCAGGGTGAAAACTGTCCATGGCTAAGTATGAATTTACATCAGTGGGTTTTCTATAGACTTCTGTTTCTAGTTTATTGCCTGTCCTTCTAATTTCTACATCCAAAAAATGTACCTTACACTTATCATATACTAATTCAAATTTGATAGTGTTATGTATTTGGTTAATGTAATTACCGAATTCAATCAAGGATCCTACTGAACCTTTCCAAATCAGGAAGATATCGTCCAAAAATCTTTTGTAAAAAAGGATCTGATCACTAAAGGAATTATTGGGTTGGAGAATAAAATTGTTCTCCAATAATTCCTTTAGTGATCAGATCATTTTTTACAAAATATTTTTGGACAATATCTTCCTGATTTGGCCATACAGAAGGCTGCAGGAGCAATTCCTGGCACCTCTAGTTTAACACCTCCAGTTTAAAAAAATAATCCAGCCGTCGGAGACAGCAAAAGACCCCTACCTGAAGCCATGGAGAGTTTCTACCAGTCAGAACAGACAATATGGGCTCGGAGAGACCAGTAGACTGATTCAGACAGACAGGCCCGTTGCAAGAAAATTTTCGGGGGGGGGGCATGGAGGGAGCATGTGCCTATGTCACTTCTGATGTCACTGCTGAATCTCACCAAAATAAGCCAGAATTCAGGGGAAGAAGAGGGGAGGGAGCAGAAGAATTGGAAGAGCACGTTGTTCCCGCATCTTCCCGGCTGGGTGTTCCTTGCCACAGCCCTCCCCAGTGTCCTTCCCTGTGTGCTGCATCCGAAGCCCGCCCAGCCCTGGTGCTCTTGGCCCTGGAAGGCCAGGCATGGCTGCTGCAGTGCATGGCAAGAGCCAAAGAGAATGGCCTGCCCCAGCGCCTCACTGCACACGGACCAGCCACCCTGGTGGGGGAGGAGCTTGCTGCAGGCACAGTGAGGCGACAGGGCTGGCCATTCGCCTCTGCTCTTGCCCCGTGCACCAGCAGCCGAGCCTGGCCGAGGACTCCTGGCCCGACCTGGTTTGTGGCTTTCAGCTCCCCGGGGGGAGTAGTATAAGGAAGGGGCAGAGCATATTCAGAGGCGTTACCCCGTCAGGCCCCCCCCCATGGCTACGGACCTGGATCCAGGTGTGTTATGATTGTGAT
>NW_015166694.1:7378-11981 GCF_001447785.1 Gekko japonicus | reverse complement strand
TTCAGAATCTGCAACAAGGGGTCAAATATTTGACCAGGCTTGGGAACACATTCTCATCACCAACATTTTAGAGCTAGCATTCACATGTTAGCCCAGTGAACATACTTGTCCATGTAGCCCTTTATTGTCTAATGACCATTATTCTGGAACCTTGGCCATCTGGTTCAGAGATCATGACGCTAAGATAGTAGGGAGTGAATGAGTAAATACATAACTGGCAGAGATATTTTCCAGTCTGCAGTTTACACAAGTATTCCACTGAAGGAGGTTGTGCTGATGGTCTACCATTTGAAACTGTTAAGACTGAATGAATTCTATTGCTGGTCCAATGACTTGTGGAGGTTCTATAGAACTAATGTTTGCTTGCTGTCCTCTATGCCTCCTGGCCATTGGAGAAAATAGATTGCTTGTGGACCTTGCCCTATAGGCAGCACAGTAGACAGTAGACTAAAGACTAAAGAGGAAGGGTGATAGATATTGCAATTACCTCCTGAGATGCTAGGTACAACATCAGTATCAGTAATATCTAGAGATAATCGACTTAGGGCCAACCAGAAGAGATGAGCTTGGTGATGAGGGGATGATCCAAGATATCTCTCTACATCTTTTATTTTCCTTTAAAGTAGCTATACAAGGATCCTGTTATGGGGGGCATTAACCCAACACTGTTTCCTTGATAAAATCTTTAATAAAAATCTTTCTGTCTTGCAATTGCTATTAACCCTGATAGGGGAAATGGACAGCATTGCTAGCACCATTTAAACAACAAACTAGATATTATAAGGAATTGTCATATACTAACATGGGTCTAACCGCTCATTTGTAAAGAAAGCAGCTGGTGTTTATTTTTAAACACTAACAGGGTACCTGAGCAAGGAAACTAAGTCACATTCCCCTCCTGTACCTTACCTTGCTGTGCATTATTTCTCGTAGCATTTTTTTTCTGGGAGAATATTGAATTAACAAATGCATTGCATCAAGCTGGTTTGAGATTCCTTTGCCCATGCATTTGCTTTCATGTACAAATAGACTCCACCGCCTCTACTTCCTGTGTACGTGAATGGGAAGACTTGTGTACATAAGCAAGGCTCTCCTGAGGAAACTCATATAGCAATACCACAGTGTGAGAAGGGGTGGCTAAATTGGAAGTGGTGTCTGCCTTCATCCAACTTCTGCACATGCCGTATGGACCAACATTTCCATTTAACGACTTTCCCCCCCAGTTTATACATGATGTTTGCCCATTACTGGAGAATAGATCTGCTTCTGATGACTAAAGGAAACCTGCACATTCAGAGGCAGAAAACCTCTGAATACCAGTACACAGAGGCAACATCGTTGCCCCACCATATTAACTGGCTGGCCACTGCATGACACAGGATGCTGGAGTATATGGACCACTAGTATGGTCCAGAATGGCTTGCCATATGTTTGTATCTGCTCTCATGGGTTCCCAAGCATTTGCGCCAAGGAAAATTTTTAATTGCCTATGGAACAGATGCTTTCTCTCACGTGTCTGAAATTTGACAGGGAAGATCCCTTGAATGAGGGGTACAGTCCCTAAGAATTATCCCTCAATTGAATGTGGGAGGAAAGGTAGAGCTGAAATGTTTTTTCTATTGAAATAAAACCAAAAATTAATTGAATAACTACAATTAAGAGTTTTAGCAATTAATTTTCAAAAAGTTAAAGAAAATTAACTGAAAAAAACATTGTTAACAGTAACTGTTAATGAGTTCCTTCTTCATCTTCATGTTTTTTTTTTAAAAGTCTAGAACCTCCTTTCCCAGCATCCTGTCCACTTGGTGTTTATGGTTTCACGTATTATTGTATCCTTATCAATATTTTTATAATGCTGAATGCTCAATAAAGCATATTTTACCCCTTCTTTTTATGTAACTATTATCTGAGCTCCCTCAGTCAATATGGCATTTCTTCATGCCCATAGCTATCCAAATATTGTAATGTGGTACAAGCTATCTCTATGTATCTTTCTTCTATTATTGCATCAGTTTACCTTTTTAATACCCCCAGTATCTTGCTTGGACAACTCATTAGTATCAGAGGGCTCTCTGCTCCTCCATCTTAATGACAGTTCTTATCTTTCACTGGTATTATTTTTCATGCTCATATTTCTGGTGCCCCCATATCGTTGAAATAAGCTACATGTATACACAATACTTAATGTATTTTAGAACATTTCAAAATGGAGCAGATGAAAGGCAGGGCTTCACAGAATGCCACATTAGGGCTTGTGAATGATGGACCGTTATTCAGAAATAAATTTCTTGTTAGAAAGTAATATAGGGCTATTGGAACAGAAATAAATATATTGTATACTAGTTTCTAGAACAGTTATATTCTGTTGAACAAATAAAAGTTGATGGCGGCCAACACAAATACTCTGACCCAGCATGGGATTTTATTTATTGGGGAATTTTATTTACTTAACTTACTTCATGTATAGCCTGCCTTTATCACTGTATTACTCAATAGTTACTAAAACTGAGGCCTTCAAGCATGCCAAAGAATTCAGATTTATACTACCTTGGAGTGATCTGCAGTTGTAAACTAGGTATGAACTATATAGGAGGGGGGGGGAGAAGAAGAAGAAGCTATCAAGTTGCAACCAACTCATAGAGATCCCATCCACAGGGCAAACCAGGTAATAGACAAGCAGAGGTAGTTTGCTATAGCCTTCCTCCACATAGCAACACTAGTCTTCCTTGATGGTCTAACATCCAAATACTAACTGTGGCTGACTGCGCTTATCTGAACTACCTGAACTACCCACACTTACTCAAAAGGAAGATGACTCTGAACAAAAAATAACCCCTTAAAAATGTTATACACACCCACACACAAAATTATTCAATATAACTGCCACATATTTTTGATGACACACCTGTGAAAAAACTTACTTTTGCATCTGAAAAAATATTGTCTGTTAAACTTTACCCATTTTTAAAACTTCCCAAAAAATCAAATGACTTCTGCATAAATCATATAAGGGGCTTTAATCTTCTCTGTGAATAACCTGCTTGACAACTTAATGTTTAAAAAGCTATTTTCAATAAATGACAAAAATGATTACAATAAATGTAAAATTGTTGCCAGGCTGAGAGATTTTTCTAAAGAAGTTAAAATTAAACAAACAAATGTGTGCAGCAGGACTGGGCATGCCCAACATAATTTCCAATGAGAAACATGATTTCCCACATGCAGAGCAAAATAGGCCCTGTTACCAGAGGCCATGCTGATGGAAATAATTCACCTTCACAAAGAAATAGTTTAATCTGATCTCCTACCATGATTGGATCTCAATAATAAGAAAACATTACAAGGAAATGTGGTGCGTGTGTGTGTGTGTGTGTGTGTGTGTGTGTGAAAGCCTCTTTTACCAAACTGTTTCCATTAGAAAAATCTCTTAGAAAAGGTAACATCCCTTTTGGTGAGGAATCAATGATTTTATCATTCAAAATCTTCCTTGGAAGTAACCATAGGCAGTGTTTTGTTATCTGAGATTTTCCCACTAGAATCTATATATGGATTGTGGGAAACCATTTGAGCCTGTATACATCATCACACCGGCCTACAAGATTGATAACAGACCGACTGCCAGGGCTTAAAAAAAAAGAAAGAAGAAGTGCTGGAACTCTCGAGAGGGAAATGAAGTTTTCAATCCGTATACTGAGAACTCATGAACTTTTAAACATTATCTAAAAGAATTTTGTCCAAGAGGTTCTGGAACTCCATTTTGGCACGTTCCCCCAGAAAAAAAGCCCTGACTACTGCCTAACATTCTGACAATTAACTTGCAAAAGGGGAAGCAAGGTACTGGCCAGGAAGAGCTAATGTAACATAGTGGTTAGAGAACCTCTTCAGGACTGTGGAGTCTCCAGTTCAGATCCCCAAGCAGCCATGAAGCTTATTGTGTGATGTTAGGCCAGTTGCTCTCTCAACTCTCTCAGCCTAACCTACTTCACAGGCACGTTATGAGGACAAAATGGAGGAAAGAAAGGGGGGGGAATATACTGAAAAATGTAGTAGAAGTGATAGGCTCATTCACAGGTGTCTGTATCAAGCTAAGAGGCATGCATGTGATGTGTGGAGATACCCTTCTGAACATGTCTTTCAGCTGGATGAGAAACTGGAATACAGAAATCTATTAACATGATATATCAGTTAGATCGCTAGACCCAGCTTTCATACTGTGTAAGAATGAGCCAAGCTCAACAACAACAGTGTCCAGTTCTAGAGGAAAGATGTCCAAGTACATGGCAAGGATGGAAAGATTTGTTCTGGGGACACTGGGGGACGAAAGAGTAATTGTTAAATAGTGGGTTCCATGGATGAACAGACTCCCAGTCTAGTGATCAGCTCTACTTTATTCAGTGATTTCAACAAGAACAAGATTGTAGACCAGAGCCTCAGCTCGGTTATATTGCATGCAATGGCCACACCCCAACACACCCCACACCCAACGATAGGCTATTTACAAAACTTTACATCTTAACTGGTTACTGCCAGAATCCTGTTGGTCTATTGTTATTTGGCTCCAAGCTCACCCTTTCTCTGGCAGCACAGTCCTGCAATGTTTTAG
>NW_015166694.1:0-2931 GCF_001447785.1 Gekko japonicus | reverse complement strand
GAGGACAGATCTGCGTGTCCCCCCCCCCAATAGGTAGCAATCCAAAACAGTCCAGTGGAGCCTGAGTGGTGGGTGTTGCCTTCTGACACACTTCCGGTGATGTCAGGGTGCGTGGCATATGCAAATAGGTTATGCTAATGAGTTATGTTAATGAGCTCATGAACCTCTTTTTCTACGAAATGACCCCTACAGAGAAAGAATTTTTAACTTCTTATCAGCCTCATAGAGAAGTTGTGAGGATAAAAATTAGGTAACATTATGTTGTTCTGAGCTGGAATACAGATCTGTTGTGTATTGCCACCTGTGTCTGAGGACATTTCATGAGACACACTCTGAAAGCAAAATCCACTCTCAGATTCCCTTTGCGTATTTCCCTTTTCTATTTCTTTTTTGCATATGCTATTTGATTGGTCTCATTAATAAATAAAACATTTTACAAAGATACGATACAAGGACCAGAACCACAAAACAGAATAATAAATATTGACTTGTATGTGCAGGCACTGGAGCATTGATATGATCAATGTGGAATCACAGCTCACAAGAAAAGAAACACATCATATGCAGTAATGAGTACTGGAACTTCAAAGGGGTTTTTGAACAACAACCCAGGCCACTGGCCACAAATGTAGAAGGTTTATGGCTGTTCTGTTAATGCAGTATTGAATAAGAGAAGAAACAGGCAGCTGACTGCATGACCATCTTAATTTTTTACTATTCCTAAAATGAGCAAATGTACTTTTCTTCCATAAGCACCGGAAGCCGTCTTCAGGGAGACAGAACTGGCACATCCAGGGCTCTTTTCTGGCCTGCCAGCAATTGCTGCAACGGAGGGAACAGAAGGCTGCTCAGGAGTTATGGGTGGAGCCAGTCCGATTGTGGCTTCAGCATGGCCACAACAACCTCCTCTGCAGCAGCCAAGCAGAACCCCTTCACTTCAGTGGCAGCCTCACTAGTAAGTTGGGATCCACTGCAGCCTCATTCACGCTGGTTCAGGGTTCCAAGGCAAGGTTGCACATCTCTCTGCTCAGCCTGCAGCTCTGGGGATGCTGTCCCACAGGGCCATGGGGATCAGCATTTATATGTGAGGGGTGCAGATATTCTTCTGCTAGGCCCTCCTGGTAGTCAGCACTGCTGCCATATTCATGTCCTCCCATGTGGCAGCTGAGCTTTGACTCAATAGAGGGCATTCTTTGGCAGTTTCTTCCACATATCAGGGGTCTAGTCCTGCCACTGAGCATGTGACTTGGTGGCTGGGCCTCCCTCCCCATGGAACACCTGGTGGCCTTCAGTCGTAAGTGGCTGCCACCTTGGCGGGGTGTGCCAGCGATCTCCATGCGTGGCCTTGTGTGCATGGTGCCTGCTCTCCCCTTCAGATGATCTGGCAGCCTTTGACCTGGGGTGACTACCACAGCATGGAAATTGGTAGGGCTTGCCAATGATCTCTGGGTTTTCCTCTGTATCCCGCCCCCCAGCCCATGGTATCTTGCATGGACACACCAACCGCTGTTCTTTATAAAGTTGGTATCTCCAGTACCTAGTTTTACATTTTATGGCACACATGGCCCAGCCTGACAAAGTGACAATTATGTCAGATCTGGCCCTCATAACAAATGAGTTCAGCACCTCTGATCTACAAGATGAGGTCATTAGTGAGGTTCCTACCACAGTGCTGGACCCCAGGGTACCTATCACAGCAGTTCACTGGGAGGCATAAAGCTGCCACCACTGAATGCTGCTGATTTACCACCCCTCCCAGAAAGCATCAGAGAGTGGCACAAGAGCAGTTCCTACTGCATTTTGCAAGTGTACGGCTGCTGATTGGATAGCAACAGTGTCACCTGTGTATCGTGCTGCTCTCCCCGCAGCAGCCACTGTGGTCAAACCCTCTGGTCTCCCCCTTCCCTTTCAGCATTCAGTAATAGGTGTGTGTGTGTGTGTGTGAAGTGCTGTCAAGTGCTAACTTACAGTGACCCTATGAATTAATGTTCTCCAAAATGTAGCCCCACCACAAGAATCTGCCATATGCGCTGTCCCTACTGTACCCTCAATTCACAGTCAAGGCAGGCTTTACATCAACATGCAGTCATGCTGAAAGACCTGTTTTCAGTTCCTTGCCCAGAGCCACTTACTGTTGACAGAGAAGAACTCCAGGCACAGGAGCTACTAGACTGGAGGAAAAGGGCTGACAAAGCAGAGTGTAATACCTGGAAACAGGAAGAAAAATAGCCAAGATGTTGAGCAACTGGTAAGATATTCCCCCAAGAATTCCCTGACTGTGATCATAATCCTGTATACATAAAAGCCTAAGCATATTGGCCCTTTCCGGCTCTCCCACTGGCTGTGCTGTGCGCTCCATCAGCCATTGGCCTGTCAACTGCCACTCAAGACTACTCGCATGTCGTTAATTTATGCAGTAGCCAAATCACTGGCTCACAATTTTAATGCCAGTAGCTCACAAAGTAGAATTTCTGCTCACAAGACTCCACGGCTTAGAGGGAACATTGATCATAATCCTGTATATATAAAAGCCTAAGCATATTGGCACTTTCCGGCTCTCGCATTGGCTGTGCTGGGCGCTCCATCAGCCATTGGCCTGTCAACTGCCACTCAAGACTACTCACATGTCGTTGGCTGGGTGCTGCGTTAACTCCTCTCCCCTGCTCACTGCCGACTTGGGCACTCTTCCCTGTCTGAATAAACTGCCAAAATGGCTGTCTCTCCTGCCGCTGTTTTTCTCCCCCATGTCTGGCTGGCTACTGAAATGGCTGTTCCCTGTTCAGGAAGAGGTTTCTACTGCTGCCACTTCTCCTGCTTGCCTCCTCCGCAGCTGGCTGGCTACTGAGGTAAGCCACCAGCCAAGGCAGCCATCAAACCATTCTCTTCTCCTGGTGGCTTACTGAGCCAAGGCAGCCATCAAACCATTCTCTT
>NW_015166693.1:9325-12225 GCF_001447785.1 Gekko japonicus | reverse complement strand
TTACACCTCCCTGCCCACATATAGTAATTATAAATGAATCTGCCAGCATATTGGTTCCTCAAGCCCAGTTTTAGCTAACATGACACAGAACGGTTCTGTGGGATTTTGGGCTGAGAAAGGTCTTTCTTATCACCTACTAGCTGTTTTATTTGGAGATGCTGGAGATTGAACTTAGAAGTTTCTCAATGCAAAATATGTGCCAGAATTTGAGCCGCAGCCTCCATTTAGGCTTCCTTGGCTTCTGCTCCATCTAACTCCGTATGCTTGTATACTGGCAACAGTTCTCCAGGGCTTGGAGCAGAGAAAGGTCTCTCCCTTCACCAGCTACCTGAGAACCTTTCAGCAGAAGATGCCAAGAACCTTCTTCATGCAAGAACATGTGTCTACCAGTGTGCTGTCAGCCAGTTCTGGAGCACTCTTCAGACAAAGAGGCACAAGAGAAATAATGCTGGATGGGCACTAAATTGAAGGCGAGATTGCTGAAAGCCAGCCTAGCACCTGTTAAATCCTGGTAGCAGCCATGCTGGACTACTGCAACGTCTCACCTGGGGCAACCCTTTGAAGACTGTCTAGACACTTCCATTGGTTCCGAATACATCAACCGGGTTGCTGTCTTGTACCGTGGCTCCTACTGTGTTTCTGGGCTCAGCTTAAAAGCGAGGACTTGGGAAGCTTTTAATGGTTTGGATCCAAAACACTGCCCCCCCCCCCAATATGTTCTCATCATGTTTGGAGGTTATCCTTGGGTGCTGTATTATGGGGGGGATTGCATCAGGTCAGGCGCATTTAGTGGGAACCCCCATGTGAACAAAGAAAGGCCTTCATGACAGGCACCCCCTCAACAGAGTGGCCCTCTTGTCCCCAGGTGTCTGACAGAGCCATTTCCTCATTAACCCAGTTAAAAGGTAAAAGGTAAAGGTTCCCTTGCTCGAAAGCCAGTCGAGTCCGACTCTAGGGTTGTGGTGCTCATCTCCGTTTCAAAGCCGAAGAGCCAGCGCTGTCCAAAGACGTTTCCGTGGTCATGTGGCCGGCATGACTAAACACCAAAGCGCACGGAACGCTGTTACCTTCCCACCGAAGTGGTCCCTATTTATCTCCTTGCAGTTTCTTGCTTTCGAACTGCTAGGTTGGCAGGAGCTGGAACTAGAGACGGGAGCTCACTCCGTCATGCGGGTCTCGCATGGGTCTCGAACTGCTGAACTACCAACCTTCCACAGCCTGCAGTTCAGCGTCTTAACCACTTGAGCCACCGCAGCTCCTTTAGGTTGTCGTAGCAACCCAAAAATGGCATGTAGGAACGCTGGCATGTGATGAGCGTGGGGTGGGGAGGGGAGCCGATCCAGTGGGGGCAGGGAACAGGAAAGCCTGCAGAGGCCAAGGGGTGTCCGTGGAGCTGGAGCTGGCCTGGGAAAATGGGACTCCCCCTCCCTCAGAGATCCCTCCCCCAGCACACACTTTTGCTTGCTTTCTGAACCGCCCTGAGCATGTTCGGCCACAGACAGGTGGCATACAAAGCTACCGTCTGGGGGCACCTCTTGGGTGTACGGTCGGAGGAGACCCCAGAGCGTAAGCAGCAAATTAAAACAGACACGCACACGAAAAGAGTAGGTTTCCTTAAGTGTATTGGTTTAAGAAAATACAGGAAAACATTGCAATATTGCCACAGTCTCAGCAAAGTGGGCCTCGTCGGACCCACCTCACAGCATCCAAAATTAGCGGCAGAATAGGGAAAAAAAGCAACAAAAAAAAAAGAAGAAGAGTGGCTTCCCCCTGGAGAACTGGTTTCCGGGTGGTGGCCCCTTGCCAGGAAGGGCGGAGAGAGGTCAGAGACGGGCAGCGTCGGGATTTGAGCTCAGGCAGCTACATGCCGAGCGACGACAAGACGAACGGAGGCGAGACGGTGGTCGGTGGCAGCAGAGAGTGGTTTTTGTGTGTTTTAGTGTGTGGCTCTTTGCACCTGCTGCTCGAGAAGCGGTGCAGGGCGAGGCTACGTGCTAACCACGCTTGCCGTTGCTTTCCTGAGTAAAATACTCGGCTGCAGTCGAGAGCGGCACATAAGATGCGTGTGCACAGAGAGGCTCCCCCCTCCCTCCCTATCGATTCTGGTGCCCCGCAAGGGACATTGCTTTTTAAAACTCTCGAGGGGGGGGAAGATTGCTTGAAATGCGGCACGCCAAGCTGCTGTGTGAGGAGAGGAGCCTCGCCGTGCACGCATCCGCAGATATGCAGCAGAGCTTTCAATGTTGCGGCCGCTGACTGGAAGTGCTCGGAAAGATTGCACTAGACGATCATCGTCTGTTGGAGGGGGAGGCGGGGGTCAAGGCCACCTTGGACTCCCCCCCCCCAAGACAGATTAAGGCTGTAGCCCCTGTGCCCAGCTTCATCCAAACACGCCCTTAAAACGAGTTCAGCTCCCAACCCCTTGAACCTGTTCTCTTCCAAAACCAAAGTGTGAAGCTGAACTGAAACGCAGAGGAACTGATCAGGGACCTGACTACCTGCTTCGTGCTGAGGAAGAGGAATGGGAGACTCTTGGAAAGGAAGCAGAGAAAATGTTTAATCTTTGCTGGGGCCTTATTCCCAAAAGGGAACTGAACCCCACCGATACAGCTCCGTTAACAGCAGGGAAGAGGCCCCCCCACACACCCATGACACCATTATTTTGAGAAAGGAGCCCATGCTATTCAGCAGGGAGCTCTCCCCACTAGTGGAGCCCCTGCTCACGTGGAGCGCTGTCGTTCCACGACAGAGCTGCGGAGAGGGAGAGCTACAGACCTGCCGCAACCCAAAGTCTGACGCTTGTGCTGAATTTGACAGGCTTTGAAAGGTGCCTGGTCCCAAAACTGAAAGAAAGAAAGACCTTCTTGTCTTGCTCACTTTCTCATAAACTAAAAATCCTC
>NW_015166693.1:0-1492 GCF_001447785.1 Gekko japonicus | reverse complement strand
CCCGTGGGGCCTCCTAGTTCATAACATGCAGGAAGAGGAAAGACTGTTCCGTCTGAGCACGCTTTGCGGGTCGGTTAACTTTTATTTTTGCCTGGACATTTGTGGAGTCTAGTGAAGTGTTATGATTGCTGTTTCGGTCAAAACTGCAGGATACAGATATCTCAAACAAACACACGATTTTTAAAAATCTCTCAAATTTAAAACACCAACAAAACCTGGAAGGGAAGGACAGAACAGAAACGTCTACAACTGGTGGTCTACAAATGAAAACGCCCAAAGTTTAAGTATTGCTAATGGCCCCACCAGACTCCAAACCAGGTCACAACTGGGACTGTAGTTAAAACCGGAGTTGGGCCCAGCCTCCCCCCAGCCCCCCCGAAGGAATAATGCAGCCACAAGCTCTCTTCCCTTCCCTCTTTTTGCCGCAATTCAACAGAACCAATCCCAACATTAAAGGGAAAATACTGAGAACCACAGTCTGTGGCTCTAAATATTCACTTAACCAGATGGAACACTCTTTGTTGTTGTTGTTCAGTCGCACAGTCGAGTCCGACTCTTCGCGACCCCATGGACCATCTCCCGCCAGGCCCACTCTTTGATGCACCCTCAAAAGCTTAAAAAGCCTGGCTTCAGGCTACCAAGCGGTGCCCTAAGAGGCCTCAGGCTCCTGAACTGGTGGGTCACCCTAATCCATTCCCGACAGGCATCAGAAACGAAGCCATCCCTCTGCACGCGTGCAAACCCTACCTCGTTGGACTTGTTCCTGAGGCGGACAAACTTCCCTTCAAGGTCCACTTCCTCCACAGCCACGCGGCCGCTGGTCCGGGCGTGGTGTGAGAAGCTGGTGCGGCTCTCTCCGTCCTCCAGCTTCCTCTTCTTGGAGGCGCTTTGTGCGGACGAGTGGGAGATCCGGGTCCTGGTGCCGGACTTCTGGGAAGAGGGGCTCGGGGAGAGGCGCAGCCTGGATGAAGGAACCAGAGAGGGCCCGGTGAGCACAGGCGGATCCCCCCAGGGCCTGGGCCCCCCCCCGTCCCGAGAGAGAGGGGGAGACGGGTGACCGCTCCGGTCCCGGCCCGCCCGGGCACTGACCTCTCCTCCTCCCCCTCGAGGAGCTTGCGGTAGGCGTTGATCTCCATGTCCAGGGCCAGCTTGATGTCCAGCAGCTCCTGGTACTCGTCCAGCTGCTGCTGCATGCGGGCCCGCATCTCGGCCATCTCCCGCTCCTTTTCGGACAGGATGCGGCGGCTGGTTTCCCTTTCTCTGGCGAGAGCATCCTCCAGGTCCCGCAGTTTCGCCTCCTTGGCAGAGAGCTGGGGAAGAAGCAGAGCAGGGGGAGGTGAGCAGGGGGAGAGTCCAGCGCCGGGGACTCGGGAAGCTGACCGGAAACACCAGGGGAGACCAGAGATCCTGCCTCTTTAGGGCAGCTATTGAGGAGAGAAGCAAACGTTTCCCCTCTTTGGCAGCAACCAAGAAAATACTCGGAAAATACTGC
>NW_015166692.1:11808-12274 GCF_001447785.1 Gekko japonicus | reverse complement strand
GAATTACAACTGACCTCCAAACTACAGAGTTCCGGTCCCCTGGAGGAAATTGCTACTTTAGAGGAGCAGCCTCAATGGTATACCATAGACGGAGGTCCTAGAATGGCATCACACCCCCTGCTGAGATCTATCCCTTTCCCAAACTCTGCCCGCCCGAGGCACCACCTCCGAATCTTAAGGGATTTCCCAAGTTGCCAACCCTACCAGACGCCTGTTTCTGTCTGGGCATGCCTGACGCCTCTCGTGCACCCTGCCCTAGTGCAGAGACTGGCACATTTATCAGCATGAGGGCCAGGGCTCTTTTTGTAGAAAAAGCCCAGCAGGAACTCATTAGCATAATAGGCCACACCCAACAGCAGAGACTCATTAGCATATTGGGCCACACCCCTGACAGCACAGCTCATTGGCACATTAGGCCACACCCCCATGTTACCAGAAGTGTGGTTATCCAGCCACACCCACCTTT
>NW_015166692.1:6814-11706 GCF_001447785.1 Gekko japonicus | reverse complement strand
AATGAGTTCCTGCTGTTGGGTGTGGCCTATTATGCTAATGAGTTCCTGCTGGGCGTGGCCAACTCGGGAGCCAGCCGGAACCCCGTCCCTGTGCGTTCCTGCCCAAAAATAGCTCTGATGAGGGCTGCTATTGAGGGCTTTGAATGGAGTGCCCGCCCTGTTCTAAAGCGGGCAGAGACCCAGAAGGGACCTGCCGCCCAGCTCTACTGCTGCAATCTGATGGGCCAACATGCCCAACATATTGAGCGGCTCCCGATTGCAGGGAGAAAGCCGCCCGTGGGCCCCAATCCATTTATTTGCCGTTATTAGTCCACCACTCAGCCAAGGCACAGAGCCATCACATCCGTCCCCTCTCTATCCCTCCTCCCCTTGCTCCCTCAACTCTTCACAGATCACAGTCTCCGAATACGATGACCTCCGTCGGGACATCAATTCCATGTACAACAAGGTCACGCTCGGGGAGCTGCAACGCATTATGCCAAATGTAAGTTCCGCGGGGTTGGGGAAACCCTCGGCACCTCTGGACTGTGAGAGTGAGAAAAACCTGGGAGGTTAACTAAATGCCCGGTGGAACACTGTGTGTGGCCGATGTGCTGCATTTTTGGTGGGTCACAGTCTTGTCTTCCTTGCTTGCGTATCCCTGTTGCTTCTGGGCCCCGTCTCCCCCCGTTCTGCACATGTTTTGCTCCCTCTAGTGGTCGATTCAATATTACATCGCTTTATGTCCCGCATAAAAACGTGCAGATTTGAACGGCAGGTTTTTATTTAGAGTCCAGTGGCACCTTTAAGACCAACAAAGTTTTATTCAAGGTATGAGGTTTCGTGTGCAAGACGCACTTTTTCAAATACATTGGAATGGTAGATGAGGTTCTAAACTTACAGACAGAGATTTAAGTCCAGAACTTCATCTGCCATTCCAATGTATTTGAAAAAGTGTGCCTGCACATGAAAGCTCATACCTTGAATAAAGCTTTGTTGGTCTTAAAGGTGCCACTGGAGTCTACATTTGTTCTACTGCTTCAGACCAACATGGCTGACCATCTGGATCTATCTGCAGGTTTTTACGCTAGACCAGGGGTGTCAAACATGTGGCCCGGGGGCCAGATTAGGCCCCCGGAAGGCTTCTATCAGGGCCACAGTGGAACTGGCTGTCTTCTGCTGCTTCTTCCAGTTTTGCTGCTGCTGCATCATTGTAGGTTTGCGACTAACAGATACTCACCTGAACAGCATACTCAGGATTGCAATAGCACAGACATTTTGATGCAGGAATTCAGAGCAAGAGGTTCCGTTCCCTAATAAACAAAATATTGCAAGCGTGCTGATGTTTTAAGCATGTCTTTATTTTAAGTAAAAAAACCTGTTTGTGTTTGTGTCCTTTATAAAGTTTATATCTCTGCTACCTGGTGTTACCTTTTATGACACACATGGCCCGGCCCAACAAGGTCTCATTTTTGTCAGATCCGGCCCTCATAACAAATGAGTTCGACACCCCTCCGCTAGACATTAGCAATGTAATATTGAATTGTCCACTGGAGAAAGCAAAATACAAGCGGAAAAGGGGGGGAAAGGAACAGGAACATCCAAGCGGGGGAAACAAGGGAAATTAGAATGCGGAAAAACCCATAAGCAAAAGAGCCACGGTGGTGCAGTGGTTACAGGGTCGGACTAGGATCTGTGTCCCAGGTTTGAAGCCCCGCTATACCAAGGATATTTGCATGATGACTTGGGGCCAGTCACACACACACTCTCAGCCTAACCTACCTTGCAGGGCTGTTGTGAAGATAAAATAGAGGAGGGAGAAATCATATATGCCGACCTGATCTCGGAAGACGGGTAGGGTAAAAATGGATGGATGGGGAGTCATTCAGAGATGGCCTAGGGTTAATGCTACAGAAGGACTGTTTCCAGGAAAGCCGAAGGTCACAATCCTCCTTGGAGGCCTGCTGTATAGCCTTTGTAACTCCATCTTTGTTACAGGCTGGTGTTTGAGTTTTGTGAGAGGACAGCTCTCAGGCCGCTCCCAAGAGAATCTCATGCTCGTTACCAGTTCTTATCTCCAAAGCTTGATTTGTTTCCTCTCACCACTAGACACCGGTGTGAGATAGCTTGGCTCATCCTAGTGTTTGGGATAGCTGTGTTCAGGGGTCATTTCGTAGAAAAAGAGGTGCAGGAGCTCATTAGCATAACTCATTAGCATAACTTATTTGCATATGCCACACCCCCTGACATCGCCGGAAGTGTGTCAGAAGGCAACACCCACCGCTCAGGCTCCACTGGACTGCTTTGGATTGCTAGCCATTGGGGGGGGGGGAAACGTGCAGATCTGTCCTCGCAGAGGAGGGAGCGCTTGTTCCTGAATAAAACTTGGTCTTAAAGGTGCCACTGGACTGTTTTGGACCGGGGGGCAAGGGGGGCTCTGCAGGGTATAAATCCAATCTCTTCTTCTTCTTCTTTTACCTCACAGGGTGTCTGTTGTGGGGAGGGGGACGGAAAGGAGTTTGTGAGCAGCTCTGGGACTCCTTTGGGTAGTGAAGGGTGGGGTATAAATCCAATCTCTTCTTCTTACGCCCACCCCCACCCATAAAGAGGTTAGTCTCCCCTGGGTCCTAGCTTCCACCTCACTTGAGTTGAATCTGGTCTCCAGGCAAGAAGTACAAGAATGAAAACAAGCGTCCACCGCCAGGCACGCTCAAGATTCGCGCAGGTCCGAAGGGTGGGAATCAGAGACAGTGTGATTGAGAAGCACTGTGGGTAATAATGGGGCACCTTCTGTCAATGTCCCCTAGCTGAAATGGAAGCGGCTCCTTGACCGAATATTCCATGACAATTTTTCGGAGGACGAGGAGGTGGTGCTGCTGGCCACCGATTACATGCAGCGGGTGTCCGAGCTGATCCACACCACGCCAATCAGGTAAGGACAACAGCAGGGGTCTGAAATTGCACCCAACAGTAGCGGGTAGCAGAAGAAGAAGAGGAGGAGGAGATTGGATTGATACCCCACCCTTCACTACCCGAAGGAGTCTCAGAGCCCCTTACAATCTCCTTCCCTTCCCCTCTCCACAACAGACACCCTGTGAGGTCGGCGGGGCTGAGAGAGCTCTTTTGAGAACTGCTCCTGAGAGAGCAGCTCTGAAAGAACTTGTGACTGACCCAAGGTCACACCAGCAGCTGCATGTGGAGGAATGGGGAATCAAACCCGGTTCTCCCAGATTAGAGTCCGCGCTCCTAACCGCTACACCAGACTGGCTGTCCAAGCAGAAGTGGACCCATGCTTGCCCTGAAAGGGCATAAGCCGGGGGAAGTACCACCATCTTCTCTACAAGAGATAGATGGGTGTGGGCGTGGCACTGGCCCGTAGCTAACATGGGGCCTGTGGGGCCCGGCCCCCTAGTGTTTCTTCTGGGGCCCCTCCCTCCCGGGCTGCCTCCAAAGTGCTCCAACTTACCACCTGCACTGTACTTCCATTTCATTAGCTGGCGGGGCCCCCCGAGGCCCCCTCCCAAAGAATTCCCTAGCTACGGGGCTGGCGTGGCATACAAAGTGCCACTGTGCCAAGGATACTCCCCTTAACAATGTAGTCCATTGGCCCTTCCCCAAGTAGTGGGATCATGGTTGCCAATTCTAGGCTGGGAAATTGCCGGAGGTTTGGGGGCGGAGCCTTGGAAGGGACCTGAATGCCGTAGAGTCTCTACCCTCTGGAGAAGCCATTGTCTCCAGGGGAACTGAACTCTGTAGGCTGGAAATCAGTTGTAATTCCGGGGGGATCTCCAGGTCCCATCTAGAAGGTGGCAACCCTCAGTGGGGTACACTCAGCAGCTGGTTTTGTGGGTCAGCTTCTAGTGGTGACTTGCAAAATCTTGATCGGAATCTAGAGAGCCAGTTTGGTGTAGTGGTTAAGTGCGTGGACTCTAATCTGGGAGAACCGGGTTTGATTCCCCACTCCTCCACTCGCAGCTGCTGGATGACCTTGGGCAAGCCGTAGTTCTGATAAGAGCTGTCCTTGAAAAAGAGCCGTTTGTGTCAAGAGCTCTCTCAGCCCCACCCACCTCACAGGGTGTCTGTTGTGGGGAGGGGAAGGGAAAGGAGTTTGTAAGCCGCTCTGAGACTCCTCTGGGTTGTGAAGGGGAGGGTATATATCCAATCTCTTATCTTCTTCTTCTATCCTAAGATATCAACCTTGTCCTCTCTCTGCTCCAGGATCCTCCATAACTACATGCTGTGGCGCATTGCAGTGGTGCTGAGTGAGCATCTTTCCACGCCCTTCCGAGACGCCATCCACGAGCTCGCCAAGGAGATGGAGGGCGCCGAGAAGCAGCAAGAGCTGGGCAAAGTCTGCCTCAGCCAGGCCAACAAGCACTTCGGCATGGCCCTGGGGGCTCTCTTTGTGGAAGAGTATTTCTCCTCTGCCAGTAAAGCCAAGGTAGGTGCCGGCGTAAGGGGGAAGGTGAGGGTCACCAGTTGGAGACCTATCATCCAAGAAGACAAAAAGGAAGATGACTTGCTGGTAGTGTTAGGGCAATAGTGGAGGCATGGCTCAGTGGTAGAGCATTTGCTTGGCATGCAGAAGGTCCCAAATTCAATCCCTAATATGCCCAGTCAAAAGATCTGGCAGGAGGTGGTGTGAAAGACCTCAGCCTGAGACCCTGGAGAGCTGTAAAGAGGGGCTGTGACTCAATGGCCTCTGCCTGGCATGCCGGAGGTCCCAGGTTCAATCCCCAGCATCTCCCGTTAAAAGGAACAGGCAGGAGGTGATGTGAAAGACCTCCGCCTGAGACCCTGGAGAGCTGTAAAGAGGGGCCGTGGCTCAGTGGAAGAGCCTCTGCCTGGCATGCAGGAGGTCCCAGGTTCAAGCCCCGGCATCTCCAGTTGATGGGGACCAGGCTGTAGGTGAT
>NW_015166692.1:0-2394 GCF_001447785.1 Gekko japonicus | reverse complement strand
TGGTGTCGTGGTTAAGTGCGCGGACTCTAATCTGGGAGAACCGGGTTTGATTCCCCACTCCTCCACTTGCACCTGGCTGGATAACCTTGGGCAAGCCATAGCTCTGATAAGAGCTGTTCTTGAAAAAGAGCCATTTCTGTCAAGAGCTCTCTCAGCCCCACCTACCTCACAGGGTGTCTGTCTGTTGTGGGGAGGGGAAGGGAAAAGGAGTTTGTAAGCTGCTCTGAGACACCTTTGGGTAGTGAAGGGCGGGGTGAAAGGAGTTTGTAAGCGGCTCTGAGACTCCGAGTGAAGGGTGGGGTATAAATCCAATCTCCTCCTCCTCTTCTTCTCCTCCTCCTCCTCCTCTCTCTCTCTCTCTCTGACACACACACACACACACAGAGCCTTTGATCTCTGCATGCTCTGTTCCTACCAGGTACAGCAGTTAGTGGAAGACATTAAACACATCCTGGACCGACGACTGGAGGAGCTCGACTGGATGGACGATGCCACGCGGCGGGCAGCGAGATCTAAGGTGTGTGGGGGTGGAGGATTCCATGGCACAGGCCAAGAGCCTGGGATATCAGACGCCCGTCTATCTTTTTGGCACTCAGACTCAAGGAACCAAAATCGTCCTCGTTCTGTATAGATAGTGGCACCCTTTCAACGTCACCTGTGTGGCAGACGCTTTCCCATGAGATGGTTCCTCGTGGGTGGAGTCCCATTTCAGAGGCCCCACAGGAAGGTTTCCGAGTGCTGCAACCTGTTGCCTGCCACCGGTAAATGGGTGGTGGGAGGTAAAATGGGGGTCAAGCCAGCACCAGACATGATGCAATGTCATTTCAAGCCCAATAACTGGAAGGGATGTCTCTGTCACAGTGACGCTCTAGGAATCCCACAGATCTCTCTAGTTTCGCCATAGAGATTTGTGGGATTTCTAGAGCATCACCCTGATGCGGTGATGTCAGTCAGGTCCATAGCTAGGATGGGGCTTTGGAGGGCTCTGCCCCCTTTCTTAAAGGCACAGCCCCACAAGAATTTCTCCTGTAAATGCTTTTTCCAATCATTAAAAAAAAAAAATTAAAGGCAAGCGAACCTTTGAGCAGAGTGGGGTGCTACAGTTGACTAATTCCCATTCTGAGCAAGGGGGTTGGAGTAGGTGACCTCTAGGATCCCTTCTAACTGTGTGCCAAGAAACTGGTCTCCTTTAAGAGGGTTCTTCTGCCTAAGTGTTAGCTTTATTGACTATAGAAGTCATTGCCCCACCTCCCAGCTTGTTCTCAGGATTGTTGCTCAGGCTGGCAGAAGTGATTAACTTGCAGCAGCTGAGAACTGTCATCTAAAGTGGTCGACAGCTTGCAGTTTAGAGATATGTCCCAGCAACAGCTTCCTATGGGCTAAACAGCTTTTCTTTCTGCACTGAGAACTTCAGCCCCACCAGGGGGGAAATTTCCCCACAAGCCACAAAATCTTGGCTACGGGCCAGATGTCAATTCTGGTTTATCGGCAGGAAATGATGTCATAGTTTTGCAGGACACCCTTTCCACCTCTCATTCCCCCCAAAGCCCCTCTGCTATCCTGGTAAGCCTCCCACCGATTGCCGACCTCGGGCAGGCTACACTTCCCCGCAGTGAAAATCCTCATCTAGGAAGCGGGAGGAATGAAATATTATTCTAAGAGAAGGTTTAACTCGCTTGAAAGTTCACTTGTGCTTAAAAGGCATATTGGCTGCAAATTAAGGGTCCTACGGCCATTGTCCACTTGTAATGGCACTCAGCACTTGAGCAGTTTAATAGGTTTCCCGGAGCTTGTGCCCGTTAGCGGACCACGGCTGGCCCTTAGGAAGGGGTGAACTTATTTCACTGGATTTTGTCAGTTGTACTAAACATCTTAGTATGTCACAAAATGGGTTAGCAGTCTTAGAACGAGAGGCAGAAAGGAAGGGAGATGGCGTTTGAAACAGAAAGCGTGGATAGTTTCAGGGACGCCGAAAAGGAAGGGGCATTTTGCGGGTTCAGAATGGGAAGGCGAGATGTGGTTACGCAGCGCCAGAGTCAGAGGGACACATTGGCGCTGAAGGGGGATACTGAAGTAGCAGGCGTCCCCAAATCAATTCTGATTTTAAGAACTGTTCATACAATCAAGACTCAAGACGCAATGTTCCCTCTAAGCTGTGAAGTCTTGTGAGCAAAAATTCTACTTTGTGAGCTACTGGCATTAAAGTTGTGAGGCAGTGATTTGGCTGCTGCAGAAATTAGTTTGCTCTGGAGCCAAACTTCTGAGACAAAAATGTGTGAGCCGGAGGCTAAAAAAACTGTGAGCTAGCTCACACTAACTCAGCTTAGAGGGGACACTGCTCAAGAGTGTTCTGTCCCACAGTTACGTTGTCAGATCATGGAATTCCAAGGTTGG
>NW_015166691.1:10813-12523 GCF_001447785.1 Gekko japonicus | reverse complement strand
GTCCCGCCTTGCAAAGACATTTTATTTATTGGAAAGGAACAGACTGAGGTCCAGCCAAGGGGCCGGATCCTGTTAAACAGGCCAGTTCACGTGGGTCATCCAGACAAACGGTTTCGCCTCTTAAGCTGCAGAGGATGGAGAAAACGGTTTCTTGACTTAGATCGTTCAAAGCCCCCAGGGCATTGATAATTTGTATCTCAAGCTCAGATGTAAGTTAAGCCGTGGAATTTTGGTTTTCCCGTTCTTTATCTTTCTTTTTTTAAAGTTAATTATGTCTGTTTGGGGACTTTAAAAGTTAAAATCGCTGATCTTTTTACAGGTTGGTTTTGGGTTTTTTTAATTTTGTTTTTCAGGTGTTCCTTCTCTGCCTTATTTTGACTTGCACAAGCAATAGATGGGGGGATGCTTTCCTGCCGGTTAAAGCAAATGGATTTGGGGGGGAAGGAAAAACAAAGAAGACAAACAATCCTCTTGTACATTTTGGTAATGAAGAACAGTGCTTTTTTAAAAAAGAGAGAAATTGTATATAGGAACAAGGTTTTTAACTGCGTTTTTTTTGTATAGACTCCATTATAAATAAGCATTTTAAGGTTTTTTGGGATGTATCCTGTATATACATGTTATCAGCCAAACTGCCCGTTTTTTGGTGCTCAGACATTACTTTTAAGTAGAAAGTTCTCTGAAGGCTAATACAGTTTTTTTGTCGAATATTTTCTAAAATGTGATTTTACTATTCGGGGGAGGGGAACGGGGGGGGGACACAGTTACCATTAAACCATTGCTAGAGAAAACACTCCAGAAGGTGAAGTATGATACCAAAAAGGGAGGGGGGGGAATAAAAATAAAATCTGTTGTTCTCCAAAGCGTCGCCTGGTGTAACACACAGCAGATCCTACAGGTGGCGCTGTTGGCCACCGTTTGGCTTCTGCTGAATCCGGTCCACTCTTTAAAAGTCTAGTTTGACTTTCTTCTTTCCTTCTGTCTCTCTCTCCTAGGGTTGCCAGCTCTGGGTTGGGAAATACCTCGAGATTTTTTTGGGGGGTGGAACCCCGGGGTGGACCTCAGCAGGGTACAGTGTCATACAGCCCATCCTCCCAAGCTGCTGTTTTTCTCCAGGCCTAAGCCTGCTCTCCCCGAGAGAATTTGAGTAGACCGAGAAAGTTGTCTTATGGGCTCTGCCGTCCCTTTTCTTGTGCCTTTCTTAAAACTGGAAACCTTGAAACGCCTGCTCCGTGATGCCCAGCAGAGATTGACCACCCATAGTGGAATTGTACGTCATTGTCCCTTGGAAGCGTTCCTGTCCCTCTAAGGCAGGCTCCACTCCAGCTCTGGTGGTCATGTCGGGTTGCTGGGGAGGGGGCGCAGCTCAGAGCCTCTGCTTGGCATGCAGAAGGTCCCAGGTTCAATCCCCGGCATTTCCAGTTAAAAGGACCAGGCAGGAGGTGATGTGAAGGACCTCAGGAGTAGAGGATCTGCTTGGCATGCAGAAGGTCCCAGGTTCAATCCCCGGCATTTCCAGTTAAAAGGACCAGGCAGGAGGGGATGTGAAGGACCTCAGGAGTAGAGGATCTGCTTGGCATGCAGAAGGTCCCAGGTTCAATCCCCGGCATCTCCAGTTAAAGGACCAGGCAGGAGGTGATGTGAAAGACCTCGGTGGCTCAGTGGTAGAGCATCTGCTTGGCATGCAGAAGGGTCCCAGGTTCAATCCCC
>NW_015166691.1:4969-10475 GCF_001447785.1 Gekko japonicus | reverse complement strand
AGACTGAGTGTCTATGCCTGTCAGAGTGGAGTTTGGGGAGTTTGAGAGACTGATTGTGACACCAAGCTTTGCCAGTTATATTTACAAGTTCCTTTCATCAGCAACAGTTCAAAATAACCAGAAACCTATTTTGTTCTTTACTAAATAAATCATTTTTGTTTAAACTTATCCCAGAAATCAGAATAGTCCTTCCTCAGGGCCACATAGTCCTCTGAAGTGCTCAGACCCTGGGTCATTCTACCAAAACAGAGAGATTTGGAATTTTTAATTCCTGGTGGCAGCAGAAATCTACCAAGTTTAGGTACACAGAGAGTGTTTTAAAGGTAAAACAGTCTCTCCAATAAGCAAGGATGCCACAGAGCTTTCAAGAGTCAACGCTCAGACCAAGGAAGCTGTGGCGCTCAAAACCTCACACCCTGTAAGTCTTGTTTTCACAGAATCACAGAGTTGGGAGGGGGGCCCAGAGACCATCTACACAAAAAACCCCTGCTCAATGCAGGATCCGCCTATAGTATCCCTGATAAGGGTTTGTCCAGCTGCTGCTTGAAGACTGCCAGGGAGGGGGAGCTCACCACCTCCCCGGGCAGCCAATTCCATCGCTGAACTGCTCAGATTTTAAAAAATTTGTTGGTGGTACTGGATTCAATTCTGCTGGGAAATCTTGCTGGTCTTTAAGGTGCTGCCAGACTCGAACCTTGCTCTCTATTCTGTGAAGGAATAAACCACGGAGGTATGTTTCAGTTACTTCTTCCCGGAATGCAAGTGCTGGAATCTAACACCTCTGACAATGAATATTTTCTGTCGTTTTGATTAGTCCTAATAAAAACGACATGGGGTTTTTGGGTGTGTGTTTTGGAATGTTGCCCGTGGATATCCACACAAACAGATAGCTTAGTGCTTAGTTCAGTGCTTAGTTCTCGTGGCCCTTTCTTGCGTGCTTCCGACCTTGATGGGGCTCCTTTGGAGCCAGCGCCGGAGGTTAGGAGTCTGGGAGTGCTCCTAGATGACTCTTTAACCATGGAGGCCCAGGTAGCAGCCACTGCCAAATCAGCCTTTTACCACCTTCGGCTGATTAGGCAGTTGGTTCCCTTCCTCGAACGCAACGACTTGGCAACAGTGACCCACGCGATGGTCACCTCGAGATTGGACTACTGTAATGTTCTCTACACGGGGTTGCCCTTGTCTCAAATCTGGAAGCTGCAGTTGGTGCAAAATGCGGCGGCCAGGATTTTGATGGGACTCCCCGTTCGGGAGCACATTCGGCCTGTGCTGAAGGCACTGCACTGGCTACCGGTAGCCTACTGGATTGACTTCAAGGTGCTGGTTCTTACCTTTAAAGCTGTTTATGGTCAGGGACCTACATACCGTGTTTCCCCGAAAATAAGACACTGTCTTATATTTATTTTTTCTCAAGAAGACACACTAGGGCTTATACCACAAATGCATAGAAATCCTGCAAGGGCTTATTTTTGGGGTAGGTCTTATTTTTGGGGAAACAGGGTACCTGAGGGACTGCGTTGCTCCATATGTTCCCCAGAGAGCACTGTGATCAGTGTTACAACATCAATTTGCCCTCCACGGTCCCAAGGATGCCAGGCTGGCTATAACCAAGGCCAAGGCTTTCTCGGTGGTGGCTCCTTCCTGGTGGAATGGGCTCCCAGAGGAGATCAGGGCCCTGTGGAACTTTATGCAGTTCCCACAGGGTCTGCAAGACCTAATTAAAGGTCTTCTGTGAGACCTTTAATTAGGAGCCACCTTGATAGAGACCCATGTTCCCTGAAGCCATAAGAACAGCCTGCACAAGGTTAGATCAATGGGCTGACCGCTATGACGAAAGAAGTCACCATCATTTAATAATTTATTAATGTTGTGAAATGCTAGAACTTTAAAATGTTTTAAATGTTGAAATGTTTTATCTATTTTTAGGAGTATTTAAATTTATGTGTGTGTTTTATTTGTTGCAAGCCGCCCTGAGCCAGCCTTGGCTGGGAGGGCGGGATGTAAGTCTAAATAAATAAATAACCGTCAACCTCCCCACAACAGACACCCTGTGAGGTAAAAGAAGAGGAGGAGATTGGATTTATACCCTGCCCTTCACTACCCAAAGGAGTCTCAGAGCGGCTCACAAGCTCCTTCCCCTTCCCCTCCCCACAACAGACACCCTGTGAGGTAAAAGAAGAAGAAGAGATTGGATTTATACCCTGCCCTTCACTACCCAAAGGAGTCTCAGAGCGGCTCACAAACTCCTTTCCCTTCCCCTCCCCACAACAGACACCTTGTGAGGTAGAAGAAGAGATTGGATTCATACCCTGCCCTTCATTACCCAAGGGAGTCTCAGAGCGGCTTACAAACTCCTTTCCCTTCCCCTCCCCACAACAGACACCCTGTCAGGTAGGTGGGGCTGAGAGAGTTCTTGACAGAAACTGCTCTTTTTCAAGAACAGCTCTTATCAGAAATATGGCTTGCCCAAGGTCATCCAGCCAGGTGCAAGTGGAGGAGTGGGGAATCAAACCCGGTTCTCCCAGATTAGAGTCCGTGCACTGAACCACTACACCAAACTGGATCTCCAAACTGGCTCTTAAAGGGTTTTAGAATTGTTTTAATCTAATTTATATTTTATGTTTTATTGTAATTACGTGCTGATTTTGGCTGGGAGGGTGGGGTAAGAAATTTAATAAATAAATAAATGCTGATCGCCACGTTGGGGTCAGGAAGCAATTTTTCTCCAGGCCAAATGTAGAATCCAGTGGCATCTTTAAGGCCAACAACGG
Source organism: Gekko japonicus (assembly GCF_001447785.1). Taxonomy (NCBI): domain Eukaryota; kingdom Metazoa; phylum Chordata; class Lepidosauria; order Squamata; family Gekkonidae; genus Gekko; species Gekko japonicus. Next base: position 7,704 of record NW_015166691.1, on the reverse strand, counting down.
TTTATTCAAGGTATGAGCTTTTGTGTGCGTGCACACTTAAAACTCATACAAAAGCTCATACCTTGAACAAATCTTTGTTGCTCTTGAAGAAGAAGAAGAAGAGATGGGATTTATACCCCACCCTTCACTCAGAGTCTCAGAGCGGCTTACAAACTCCTTTCCCTCCCCCACAACAGACCCCCTGTGAGGCAGGTGGGGCTGAGAGAGCTCTCTTGAGGACTGCCCTTGAGAGAACAGCTCTGAGAGAACTTGTGACTGACCCAAGGTCACACCAGCAGCTGCACGTGGAGGAGCGGGCAATCCACCCCGGTTCTCCCAGATTAAAGTCAGCGCGCCTAACCACGACACCAAACTGGCTCTCTAAAGGTGCCACTGGACTCTACATTTGTTCTACTGCTTCAGACCAACATAGCTGACCGCCTGGATCTTTCTTCAAGCCATCTCGGCCAGGGATCCTGGAGGGTTTTTTTGTCATCTCCTGGGCATGGAACACGGGCCACGGGGGGGAGGCCTGTGTGGAGGGGGAGGCATTATTTGTGAATATCCTGCAATTTGCCGGGGATTGGACTAGATGACCCTGGAGGTCCCTTCCAACTCTATGATTCTATGATCCGTGTAGCTTGGATCAGAAGTATGACTCGGAGGTTTGAAACCGTGGATTTAGGAAGCCAAGCAGGACCCGGGGATGAAGATTTCCTCGTGCTGCGGGGTTCTGCTTGGCCCCGATGTACGTGTCGGGTAGCCAAACCCAGGCTGAGAAAGGAATCTTCTTGGTGCTACCAGACTCAAATCTTGCTCTTTTGTTGCAGACCAAGAAGGCTACCCACCGGTCAGACTGTGCTATGCTGTGCTCAGACTGTGCTCAGCTGTGCTATGCAGGGTCTCGGGCAGAGGAGGGTCTTCCCCACTCCCTGCTCTCCAGGGGTCATTTCGTAGAAAAAGAGGTGCAGGAGCTCATTAGCATAACTCATTTGCATGTGCCACGCCCCCTGACATCACCGGAAGTGTGTCAGAAGGCAACACCCACCGCTCAGGCTCCACGGGACTTTTTTGGATTGCTAGCTATGGGGGGGGGGGGATGCAGAACTGCCCTCACAGAGGGAGAGCTTGTACCTGAAGGCGGGTGGGCGGGTCTGCAACTTACCTGGCTGTGTCTTGCTCTTCTGGCCTGATTGAGGGCTGCTGGGAGCAGGGGGTGTGGCTTGTTGCCTGTGCCTGCCCCTGGGCTCTTTACTGCCGGAGCCACGCTCCGGTGCGCTCCCGCAGGAAATGACCCCTGGGTGGGCCAATGCACTGGCTCAGTATAAGATAGCTGGGTATGCTCTGAAGAAGTGAGCGGTGACTCATGAAAGCTCCTCCCCTGCCACAGATGTTGTTAGTCTTTAAGGTGCTCCTGGACTCTTGGCTCTTTTCTACTGGGCATGCTCCCCTTGCTTCATTAATCCTCACCGTGTGTCATAAAGTGTTAGCCACGTACTGTGTGGCTAGCCGATGGTCAAACGGGAAGACAAAGATTTATTTGCCTGGCGGAGAGGTGAGCACAGAAACAAGTCTGCAGGCGATCACCACTGCCCCCTTTCAGGGGGATCACTTTAGTTCTAGACTTAAACTCTAAGAGCTTAAAGTGGAACTTAGAGAAGTAGGTTTTTCCCTACTGCTGCCAGAATCTCCCTGTACTAACCACAAAACTGGTATGAGACGAACTGGGCTGACTTCCAGTTAGCCTCCTTTGCTGCTAAGCAAAGCCCGTTCTCAGGAAGGGACAGAAGGCACAGTCTCCAGCTTGGATGAATGCCCACCTATTCTTCACGTTTTTCTTCTTCAAAACAGTCCCACAAAGAAAAATGCGATGCATGTTGAGCAGAGCAGGCCTCTGGAAGAGACCAGTAGCTGTTGGGCCAGGCAAGCTGATAGAAAGAGCCTAGCTCCTTCTGCTACTTTCCAGCACAGCTGGCCATGGATGTAGTCTGAGAGGGAGGGGCCAAGTAACCCTGGGTCTTTCCAGTCAGACAGTTGCTCTATGTAGCTCATATGTAGCTGAGTTAGTGTGAGCTAGCTAACAGTTTTTTAGCCTCCAGCTCACACATTTTTCTCTTAGCTCAGGAAGGAGGGCTCCAGAGCAGTGTTCCCTCTAAGCTGAGTTAGCGTGAGCTAGCTCACAGTTTTTAGCCTCCGGCTCACACATTTTTCTCTTAGCTCAGGAAGGATGGGGCTCCAGAGCAAACTAGTTTATGCAGCAGCCAAATTGCTCGCAAACAACTTTAATGCCAGTAGCTCACGATGGAGAATTTTTGCTCACAAGACTCCATGGCTTAGAGGGAACACTGCTGCAGAGCAGACTCATTTATGCAGCCGCCAAATGGCTCGCTCACGACTTTAATGCCAGCAGCTCACAAAGTAGAATTTCTGCTCACCAGACTCCGCAGCTTAGAGGGAGCCTTGCTTTTGACTGGTAGTAATTCTCCTGGAAAAGAAGATCTCTCCCAGCCCCTGCTCTGAGACCCTTTGTGAGGAGATGCCGAGGGTTCAAACTTGGACCTTCTGCACACAATTCAGGGGCTCTCTCTTTTAGCTGCAGGCCCTCCATCTTAAGCAGCAGAGGTTGTGCCTGGAGCAGGAGCCAAAATCCGGGCTCCTGCATGTATAAGTGGCTTGGCCTGCTTCAGCCGAGACTGACCATGACAGTGTCCTTCTTCCTCTTGTCGAGCATGCTCTCGGCACAGTGGTGGCCGCCA
>NW_015166691.1:1744-1855 GCF_001447785.1 Gekko japonicus | reverse complement strand
TGTGAGGTAAAAGAAGAAGAAGATATTGGATTTATACCCCGGCCTTCACTACCCAAAGGTGTCTCAGAGCGGCTGACAAACTCCTTTCCCTTCCCCTCCCCACAACAGACA
>NW_015166691.1:0-1400 GCF_001447785.1 Gekko japonicus | reverse complement strand
GTAAAAGAAGAAGAAGATTGGATCTATACCCCACCCTTCACTTGGAGTCTCAGAGTGGCTTACAAACTCCTTTCCCTTCCCCTCCCCACAACAGACACCCTGTGAGGTGGGTGGGGCTGAGAGAGCTCTGACAGAAACTGCTCTTTTTCAAGGACAGCTGTGCCAGAGCTTGTGACTGACCCAAGGTCACATCAGCAGGTGCGAGTGGAGGAGTGGGGAATCAAACCCGGTTCTCCCAGATTAGAGTCCGCGCACTTAACCACTACACCAAACTGGCACCCATGTGGGTCTGCAGTAGAAGAGCTGCACCAGTTTTCCCTCGCTGCACCAGTACTATGGAATCGGCTCCCAAACGAAATCCGAGCTCGGTGGGACACTTAACCACGACACCAAACTGGCACCCATGTGGGTCTGCAGTAGAAGAGCTGCACCAGTTTTCCCTCGCTGCACCAGTACTATGGAATCGGCTCCCAAACGAAATCCGAGCTCGGTGGGATCTTTACCCATTCCGTAGAGCGGTCAAGACTGAGCTGTTCCGGCAAGCGTTTCAAAAGCTCAGACCACACTGACAGTTCCAGCACTCTATAACAGAAGGCCGCCACGTCTTCATCTCAATTTTAATAAGTGTATCTGGATATTCTATTGACTGTATTGTTTTAGACTTATATTGTATAAATTGTTATGTTGGTTTTAAAGTATGGTAAGCCGCCCTGAGCCGCCTTGGCGGGAGGGTGGGGTAAAAGTCAAATAAATAAATAAATAAAAGCTACATTTGGGTGGAAGAGCACACTAGAGACCAGTGTTCCCTCTAAGCTGAGTTAGTGTGAGCTAGCTCACAGTCCTTTAGCCTCCGGCTCACACATTTTTGTCGTAGCTCTGGAAGGAGGGCGCCGGAGCAAAATAATTTATGCAGTAGCCAAACCGCTTGCTCACAACTTTAATGCCAGGAGCTCACAAAGTAGAGTGTTTGCTCACAAGACTCCATGGCTTAGAGGGAACGTTGCTAGAGACCAACAAAATTTTCAGGGTTATGCAGGCCCATAGCTATAGTGGGTCACTTAGGGGCAACGCCCCCTGAATTAAAAGCTACGCCCACAAAAGCCATGCCAGAAAGGATTTTTTAAAATATTCATTAAGCCGCGTCGGCCAACCGGCTCTCTACCTGGCCAGCCGTGCACCAGAGTGGTAGGCAAGCGAGCGGCCGTTGGCTGGTTCTCCACCAGCTCTTTACCTGCCAGGGGGGTGAGTGAGTGGGCAGGCGAGGAGGCTGATGTGCTGTGCTAGCGGACTGCGCCTGCACCAGGGGAGGAGCGATGTGATGACCCGGTCACGCTCCCTCTGAGCCGGTGGAGTCTTGTGAGCGACAGTTCGACTTTGTGAGCGACTGGCCTTACAGTTGT
>NW_015166690.1:10560-12611 GCF_001447785.1 Gekko japonicus | reverse complement strand
GCGTGACCCCGATCGTTGGAGGGAAAACTTCCGGTGACGTGCTGGCGGTGTGCACACACACATTCTCAGATGGCTCCCGGAGAACGCCAAGGCTCCCCCACTGGTAAGAACTTCTCACTTGGCAACCCTACTAGGGACAGTAAGCTTAGATGCGTTAGTGCATTTGGTTTCTTTTCTTTTCTTTTCTTTTCATCCCTTACTGATTGTTCTTGCACCTTGTTTGTTTTCCATATTGGGCTGACCTCCTGTAAAAATAAACCTTTTCCTTGTTGTTTATTCTGCCTGGTCCTCATGCCTATTATTCGGCCAAACAAGGGCGGTCTGAAGGTCTTGGGAGGGTGCTCTGGGCGTTCTGCAGGGATCCTAAAACCAGAGTGGTGGCAGCATCAGGTGACACCCCACCTGAGCCATGACAGAAGGAAATGAAACTAGCTTTTGTCAAGGCAAACCACAATTGATTGTAAGATGGAATCTGTATTTCACAAACTATCCATAGGAATGTAATGAAAGAAACAGCTGGATTGATTCCAATCACTGACCCTTTTAATAATCTAGCTAACAAATTCCATGATCTAGCTGCTATATCACCTTTAGACTTAATTGAACCCAGTTTCTTCTTATCTTTTTCCAATCTTGATCTACAAGAACAGGGTAATATGATCAATTTTTTTCAAATTTTGCAACAGAGATTAGAACTCCATCAATCTTCCTATAAAAAAGTACCACAAGTTTGAAATGCAAATTCTACTGCACCCCAATTGCTCAAACAAGTGTTCAATATGGAGCTTCTTGTGAGCTTGATGTTAGTGATATGGAACATGAAGATAATGTCCCATTGCCCCTTGAACCCAAGGTTATAATTAGAAAATCCAATGGCTGTATTGTACAGAATCTGGATATGATTTTGCCAGTTTCTCATCCACCTCTGTTAAAATCCCCCCATGGAATGTGGTGGGATGGGTATCTAGGATTGGGTCATCAGATGTGGTTGCGTTCCTTAACCCCTTTGCAAGGATACTATTTAAAAAACCCTGCATTTTGGGTGACGTGCCCTTGTCGTGTTATACATCTTTTATGGAGAAAGCATCAAGAGGGAGAAAACGAGCTTGCCCTAAAGCAGGCCTTGGGAAAGAAAACCCTATCCATGGTTAAAATAAACCATATTTTCCCATTATGCCATGACATTAGATAACTTTTTAATCATGTCACTTGTTAGTGGAGTTTCCAGATATGTCTATCAGCTTCACAGTGATGGGCAATGCCCTATCGAATTCACACTTTGCCATGGCTCTTAGGCGAGAAGGAGGATCTTGGCAGAAGCCAGGGCAGTAGGTTTAGGTTACAGGGAATGAAGGAGAACTGTTGTTTCCATGTCCTTCTGGAAGGCTTCTCTGAAGTATCTTCTGGCCACTGTTAAACAGAAGATGCTGGACTGCATGGCCTCATCAAGGCTCTTAGGATTTTGCTAGGCCTTATCAAGGCTCTTAGGATGCCCTTATGTGTTGGGGTGCTCACCGATGTGATCTGAAGTTGGAATGCCTGAATATAGAGGAATATTAACAAGAGGTCAACACTCATATGGGAAGGAAGCATGCTATTTGCCTTGCCCGCATGACTTCTCCATGCTTGAGAAGTGTGCAATGAGATCATGGGGGAAGTGGCTCATATGCTGATACAGTAGCATGTGAATCAAGTATCTGTCTCTGATTTGTAGCAAGGGTTAGTGGCCCCTTATGGTTTAAAAGACAAATATATATTCTGCATGGGTGCACAGTACATCAAATTGCTATCCACTGTAATTTTTTTAATCCAATGATAAGATGTGTAAGAAAGGACTCATGAAGCCAATGATGAACGCTAAAGAGAATTAAGCCAAGAAGAAGAACTTATTGTAAATAATAATAATAATGAACAGAGTGTTGTGGTTTGGAGACCCAAGGTGCTTTGAAGCGCATTCGGGAGTTCATGAGATCCTGACAACTGTCAGTTTTCCCAAGTAAAAGAGCCAGAAAATGCACAAAGAGGTCAGGAAGCAGGAGATGTTTATCCAT
>NW_015166690.1:8863-10439 GCF_001447785.1 Gekko japonicus | reverse complement strand
AGTGGGGAATCAAACCCGGTTATCCCAGATTAGAGTCCACGCACTTAACCATTACACACCAAACTGGCTCTATTTGCCTAGCTTCCAGAGAACTATTTGCCAACCTTCTGGGGGGGGGGGCAAGATGGATAGCTGTTGTAAAACATTATCTGGGATTGAAGGTGTGTGGACTGTGTACACTAGGTTGACTGGAGGGAGACTCATGGGCACCCTCCTACATGGGCAAGACCCTAAATCTGGATTGGGAGAGGCTTCCTGCCAACAAAAGGCAGGACGGATTAAAAGGCTGAAATATCCACTGGTCTCTGTTCAAATGCTTTGTCCAAATGCAGGGAGCTAGACTCATCTGCATGGAGCAGGAGGGGGTCTGGAGGTGCACTTATTCCACAGACACCTGAGAGGTATAAGAGGTAACCGTTCTGCATGGTTAAAATTAGTTTAGTGTTATGTTTTGTGTCCTTTGCATTAGATCTGTAACCAGTCGGCAGAATAACTATTTGCTCTGTCTGTGCTCTTGCTTAAACTGTAGCAATGAAGTCTTTTCTTCTTTAAGAAAGCAGACTATGATTCAGATCCCCCCTCACTGACCTTAGATCACTCGCTCACACCCAAACACACTTACATGCTTGCACATGGGATTGGTTAAAGCAACTGGACAGCTCTGCCCTTTGTACTTGCTCAGAGGCAGCCTTTACCAGGGTTCCACAAGTCACTAGTATTGTGGGGGCTAGATTGTAACTTGGGGTGGCTCAATGAAGAGAGTCATGCTTTACATGCGCACAGGCATGCAACACGCATGTAAGAATATATACACCCAGGGTGGGTTTATGACACAGAGTGTATGCACTGATTTGGGAAAATGACAGCGGCTTGAAGACTGTATCTGAGAACAGAACAGAAAGAAGAAAGTAAATGAGAATAGGGAGAGGTCCCTGATGCCAGTGTGACTGAAAGGGTAATGCTAAAATGAGAGGCTGTTGATATATGCTGATGCTGAAAAAGACAGGGTGAGATAAGCATTCCCAACAGTATGCACACACTCACATCAAATGCTTTAAACACACAAGACTGAGCACCGCATTTTTATCATAGCTACAGAACTGTTCACATGGGGGTCCAGGGTGCACAAGCATAATCCTTCTTTATTTACAACTAGGAGTAAGGCCCGTTGTGGGAAGAAATACAACAAGCTCTAGAAGAAAGCTCCAGGTGAGTGTCCCAACTGTGGCTGGTGGGGCGGTAGAAGGAAGGGGAAAATAGAGGGAGTCAAGCTGTGTTTATTTCCTTCTGGTTAGCTATAAGACAGGGCTGTCTCAAGTCATTTTGCTGCCCCATGGTTAGTATGGGAGGACAGCCTCATGGTAACAGGTATGGTTCCCTCCACCCCTGACTTATGTTGATTTGGGGTTATGCAGTGGCAGCTAAGGTTCCATGGTTAGGGTTGCCAAATGTACTCACCTGTGCCGGCGGGGGAGTTTGTGTTGCCTCCTGGTGCGCGCACCACATGCACGTCACTTCCCTGTGACGTCATCACGCTGGGGCGGGGCACAGCCATTTGAGGGGAAAACTCTATGTT
>NW_015166690.1:8379-8621 GCF_001447785.1 Gekko japonicus | reverse complement strand
GTGGGGGTGGGGTTTCCCCCGGGCCCCGATTCCGTGGGGGCGGAAATTGGGGCTCCAAAGTGGGGGGAATTCCGCCCCCCGGGGGGATTTGGCAGCCCTACTTCTGCGTTCCAAGGCTCTGGAAAGCAGTTCCATAGCCAGTTACGAGGTTGCCAACTCTGGGTTGGGAAATAAGTGGAGATTTGAAGGGTAGAGCCTGGGGAGGGAAGGAGTGGGGAGGGACCTCAGCAGGGTATAATGCC
>NW_015166690.1:6490-6642 GCF_001447785.1 Gekko japonicus | reverse complement strand
ATAATGAAAACAATGCTTCTTGGCAGATATATAACACTCCCACAGTGCTCCAAGCTTGCTTACATGTGGATTCACAATTGTGGAAGCCTTTTGTCAGGGTGGGAAGAGTGTACAAATCACAGAAGTCACACACACAGCTCCATGGCATGGAT
>NW_015166690.1:3205-6028 GCF_001447785.1 Gekko japonicus | reverse complement strand
GTTGTAATATCAAAGTCCAATTTGACGTGCAATTCACCATGCATTTCAGGAGTTCCATAAGCCATAAAAAGCCATGACGCGTAGTCCGGATACTGGCTGCTGCGTTTCGAGTTGTTCTTATTCAAAAGCAATTGGCTATAAGGGGACCCAATCTCAGCAGAAGGCACATACAAAGCCAGTATAATCAGTCAAGAAGGATTATGGGTCCTGCAGAGAAGAGACCCTCATCCTGAGAGGAAGGGTGAGCAGACTGAGGCCCACTTGAGCTAGGGACAGTAAGTTTAGATGCGTTAGGGCATTTGGTTTCTTTTCTTTTCACCCCTTCCTGATTGTTCTTGCACCTTGTTTGTTTCCCATATTGGGCTGACCTCCTGTAAAGATAAACCTTTTCCTTGTTGTTTACTCTGCCTGGTCCTCCTCACGCCTATTATTCAGCCAAACAAGGGCGGTCTGAAGGTCTTGGGAGGGTGCTCTGGGCCTTCTCCAGGGATCCTAAAACCAGAGTGGTGGCAGCATCAGGTGACATCCCACCTGAGCTGTGACATGTGGCAACCGGAAATACCCCCGATCCATTTTCCATTTATTGGGAGAGGTGAGATGAGAGAATCACATGCTGCAGGTGGAAGTGATTAGACCTGTGGAAACAAAGGTTGCCATCTTCCAGGTGGGGCCAGGCGTTCTACTGGCATTACAAGGGATCTCCAGACCACAGAGATCATTTCCCCCCCCCAGAACAAAAGGAAGTTTAAGAGGGTTGACTAGTCTGCTGAGCTACCTTCCCTCCCCAAACTCCATCCTTCCTGGTAAGCCCCCAAATCTCCAGCAATTTGGCAATCCTAAACCCTAGTGTAGATTCAAGTCCATGAATATGGCTTAGGATGACAGGAAATCAGCAGCTCCGTCATTCTTCCACGTGACTAGCCCGAGGCCAAAAAATGAAATATATGACATATCGCACATGTTAAACAGGTGGGGCTTTTTTTTTACCCAAGCTAAATTTCATCAATGTATAACAAGCATTTGTCTTTCCTCCAAGGTGATCGCAGTACATTTATTAGTTTTAATTGGAATAAAGCGTTAAGAAGATGAGCCATAAAATGAGGCAGGGGGAGGATGAAAAACAGCTTTTAAGCCCCCACCACCTTCACCACTAATGCCACCTTAATATCTAAAGAACAATGAATCACATTCAAGCATCGCATGAAACTGGGGGTTATTAGACCTCTGGGATTATTTTAATGGGATTCATAAGTATCTGAAGTAAGTGTTCCAAATGTGAAAGACCAATGCAAATGGAACGAAGATGTTATGCTATAATTACACAGTGGATCAAAAAGCCAAGAACGATTAGATGGCTGAGGAATGATTCATACTTGGTAGCGCTCTGCGAAGAAAGAGAGTGGAATCAGATGTCCCTCACCACAGAAGAAGCGATGAATTGAATGACCAAAGAGGCCACTCATTCTGACTCCCTGATAACTTTTTGGCTCATGAATTAGTCATAAGAACCTGCCGCATGTGGAGTTCAACCATCATATCAGACTCTGGCTGAGAAAGGATATGGGAGAAAATTTCAATGAAGACTGTAGGAACACCTCAATTGTCCAAGTAACAGCACTGTGACCTTGTTGGGGGTCGGCTAGCAGAAGCCCCTGTCAACTTAGCACCGGAGGGCACCATTTTAGATTTCAGTTGTGGGCAGGCAATGTAGATCAATGGTGGTCTGTGTTATGTGATATCCAGGGAGGTACAAAGGCCTGAACTGAGATATCCTCACATGTGGAGAGATTCTGCTCTGATTATTTTCTTTTTGGAATATCTCACAAGGAAAACAACTGCCATAGTTATGAAAGTAATTCCTTTAAAAAAAAAAAAAAGACTGGTACCTGCTGAGTGAAGCAGGTGCCGGTGTTTGCCCACCCCCACCTCCTCAGAATGAATCACATGGGCAGGGGGAGCCAACTAGGGCTTAATGAGGGAATACCGACCAATGAGAGGTTGGCATGCCAGCCAGGCTTGGTGGCAGCTGCCACCTTCCACAGTCTAGTGCCGCGTGACCTCCCCACTGTCCCTCTTTTGAGACAGTCTGGGAATAGCTGGTTGCTGGTTTTGGGGCTGAGCAGGAATTTTTTGGACATCACTCAAATTGACCGGGGGGAGGGCTTTTTTTGCCTGCTCTGTATGGTCCAAGGGGAGAGGTATAAATAGGCCTGCTAAAGTTGGTCTCTTGAGATGTCTCTTGAGAAACCTGTATAAGGGTCAAGAAGCGACAGTTAGAACCGGATATGGAACAACTGATTGGTTTAGCATAGGAAAAGGAGTACGGCAAGGATGTATATTGTCACCTTGCTTATTTAATATATATGCAGAGTACATCATGCAAAATGCTGGCCTGGATGAATCACAAGTGGGAATTAAGATTGCTGGGGAAAAGATCAACAACCTCAGATATGCAGATGATACCACTCTAATGGCAGAAAGTGAAGAGGACCTAAAGAGCCTCTTGCTCAGGATAAAAGAGGAGAGCGCAAAAGTGGGCTTGAAACTCAACATAAAAAAAAAACTAAGATCATGGCATCCGGCCCCATCACTCCTTGGCAAATAGAAGGGGAAGTCGTGGAAGTAGTGACAGACTTCACGTTCCTGGGATCCCAGATCACCACAGACTGTGACAGCAGCCATGAAATTAAAAGATGCCTGCTCCTTGGGAGGAAAGCGATGGCGAACCTAAACAGCATGATAAAAAGTAGAGACATCACCCTGCCATCAAAAGTCCGCATGGTCAAAGCAATGGTATTCCCAGTAGTCATGTAAGGCTGTGAG
>NW_015166690.1:0-2112 GCF_001447785.1 Gekko japonicus | reverse complement strand
CAGACTCATTTTTGAGCCTTCATATCACATTATTCTGTCGCTCTGTTTACTGAATTTCTGTACCTGCTTCTCTAGACTTTCCCCCCCCATTGCCATGAAAATGAAATGACCAGGTGTTTAGTATCTGAGCAATCTTTGCAATCATTTCAGCCTCTTGCCCTTTGTAGATATAGTCTTGATCTGCCTGGAAATCTCCTGGAATTGCAACTGACAGAGATCAGTCCCCCTGGAGAAAACGGCAGCTTTGGGGTGAGAGTGTGTGACTGACCCAAAGTTACCCAGCAAGCTTCCAAGACAGAGGTGGGATTCAAACCCAGATCCTCCAGATCCTAGTCCAATACTCTAACCACTACACCGCGCTGGCTCTTGAAAAAAGTATTCCCACCTGGGTCTCTATACTAGTACTCCCAAAGTCACCTTGTTGGTACAGACTTAGTTTATTCAATAAAACCAATAATACACTGGTCCCTATATCAGGGATGCTACTGAATTTGTCACCCTTGCTGGTTTGCCACAACCCTCCCCCCCATTTCAATTTTACTCCTCCCTTGTGGAACCCAGGAGTCTTTATTTTCATGCCATTTTGCTTTCTTGCATCTCCCCTTCATAAAATATGCACATTGTCCACATTAGATGCACATCAGCATCCTATAAACATCCTTAAAATGGTATATAAATGGCATAAAGGAACAAATCAAGAATGCCAGCAACAATATGCGCAGAACAACAATATATGAAAGTAAAACAGTATAAACTAGGGCATATTTGTCCACCCCTAACCTCTAATCATGCACAAGTAGCTGTGCATACCATCTGGCTGCTCTAGTTGTTGATGAATAGATCAGTGTACAGTTCAATATAGATTAAAGAACATAAGAGAAGCCATGTTGGATCAGGCCAATGGCCCATCCAGTCCAAATGTCAGACAGTGCCCAAAATCCAGGTGCCATCAGGAGGCCCATCAGTGGGGTCAGAACTCCAGAAGCCCTCCCTCTGTTGCCCCCAAGCACCAAAAATACAGAGCATCACTGCTCAGACATAGTGTTCCATCTATACCTTGTGGCTAATAGCCACTGATGGACCTCTGCTCCATATGTTTATCCAATCCACTCTTGAAACTATTTATGACTGTAGCTGCCACCACTTCTTGTGGCAGTGAATTCCATGCATTAATCACTCTTTGGCTGAAGAAGTACATACTTCCTGTTATCTGGTCTAAGCCTACTCTTCATTAATTTCATTGAGTGCCCACGAATTCTTGTATTATGAGAAAGGGAGAAAAGTACTTCTTTCTCTACCTGTTCTATCCCATGCATAATCTTGTAAACCTCTATCATGTCACCCCTCAGCTGTCACTTCTCGAAGCTAAAGAGCCCTAACCGCTTTAACCTTTCTTCATAGGGAAGAAAGCTTAGATGTACAGATGCTCAAGCTTTCTGCAGTTCTGCTCACATCTTGCTCGCCAGCCCTGAGCAGGGAGGCAATCATTCAGCAAGGTGTTCATATGAATCCAAATGAATCTGAGTGCACTTATTTTGCAAGATCACCCTGGTTTCTTGCATGATCTAGAAAGTATAGTCCCAGTTGTTAACCTCTGTCCAAACTGAAATTAGCACTGTCACTTCATTACACTATTTCTACCATTAGGCAATATTTCTAGTGTCATCATGGTATAATTGGGTCAAACGGGGGGAAACATTACAGAGGTACACTTTCCCAATCTAACAGAGGGAGAAGCACTATTAGGTCAGTGATGAGTACAGTGGCTTCTCACAGCCCCCCCCCCCCCATTACCTGCCACAAAGGGACATAGTTAAAAGAACATTGTTCCATTTGAATTGTGACTTACTATTTACGTGTCTCTTAGTCCTGTCAAAGTCTGTTCCTTATGGTCATTAGTTTGCTTTTTCAAAAAATGGTGACCACACTAAGTGATGCGGAGGTTAAACACCAAAACAGCAAGAGAGGAAAGTGTAACAATCTGGTTGGGTAGAATACATAGATACTGAGGAGGCTCACAGCTTCTTGGTCTGAATTTCGATAGCAGCCATCAAAGTGATCCAGTTAAGAGAGAGTCTTTCTTGGGTCTGATTGTGGAAGTTGAGTAGGTAA
>NW_015166689.1:4201-13863 GCF_001447785.1 Gekko japonicus | reverse complement strand
GAGTGTCACAGAAAATGTATTAGGAGGTTGGCTCTGTGTGTGTTCTGTGTAGAACGTAGTCATTCAGTTGAAAATGACCCAGCGGGACCTCCATCGGAGAACTTAACTCCAATTGCAGAAATAGTGATCCACAGTGGAATGGCAGGGACCCTAATTTGATGTGTGTGCTTTGGAATACTATGAGATAATCAGGGCATGGATTGAGAGCAGGATAGAAGGCCTGATTGGAGAGAACTGAAGAGCATCATGCTAGAGACATTTGAATCAGTTGCACATGCTCAGATTAGGAGCAGGTGTGGGAAGAAGTTGGGATGGTGTTAGGACCTCTTTGGGAGAACCTTACCCCTTATGTGTGTGGGGAAATCCTTTCAAAGTGCTGTCAGATTCTACTGGCCAAGGAGGACACACAGCCACCTTCTCCAGAGACCAAAAGAAGGAGAAAACAAGGTGCTATAAACCCTTAGCTTTCTAGGCAAAGGCTATGGGAAAACTCAGGGCAGCCTTCATTCCAGGCAATGGCCCAAGTCTAGGAAGGAAGAGCAAGTGAAGACTAGCAGCACACCCCTGACAACTGCAACAAATAACTGCTGTTCACCACCCTCCAAATGTCTATTCCATCATGATCTCCCCTGCCATTCATATTCCTTCCTCTTTTCAATTGTAAAATCATTTGATAGAAATCATCTCATTTATCTCTCTTATGTAGAAACTGACATTCAATTACAGTTGTTAACATAAATTAATTAAAAGCAATGTATTTTCCCAACCTCATTAAGCCACCTGGGCCACACAATGGCATTCTGATCAATGGCGAACTTTATTTCTGGAGATGATTGTCTCTCTAAACTCCCAACATTAACTCTAATGATCGACCGATTGGGTGCCTCCACCCAGTTCACAATATCAAAGTTGACAGCCATGTCTCCATTCTCATCAAAATAAGCTCCTTCCATGGAATTATTCAGAAACTGGAAGTTTCTGAGGTAAGGATGAAGCTGGATTGACATAGAAAACAGCAGCATTTAGAAATACGGGAATTCATAACGACTATTTCAACCTTTGCCTATTCAGAGCATCAGTCTCCTACAATCCAGCGCGCATGGCCTCCAGAATCACAGTGTCTTCTCAGACTGACATTGAGAATTTTTAGAAATATAAACTTGGCTTTGCAATGTAAATAGATCTGTATAAGGAAGAGCAACTGTTACCTTTCGGCTATGAATGAGAAGATTTTGGACCTCACCAAAGGTAGTAATTTCTACTGGTCATAAGAACATAAGAGACACCAATGTTGGATCAGGCCAAAGGCCCATCCAGTCCAACACTCTGTGTCACACAGTGGCCAGAAATACCAGGTGCCATCAGGAGGTCCACTAGTGGGGCCAGGACATTAGAAGCCCTCCCACTGTTGACTCCCCCCTCAATGATGGTCACTGTAGTTCTACACTATGTGGGATGGGAGAACCATTTTGAATCATGTAAAGAAAGCTGTTTCTATAAGAAAACCCTGCTGGATGTACTGGTACCTTTATAGCTCTATTGTTTTTTGAGGGATGGCTCAATAGTAGATCATCTGCTTGGTATGCAGACGGTCCCAGGTTCAAACCCCAGCATCTCCAGTTTTGAAAAAAAAAGGATCTGGCAGGAGGTGATATGAAAGGCCTCTACCCAATACCCTGGAAAGCAACTGCCACTCTGAGCAGACAATACTGACCTTGATGGACCAAGGGTCTGATTCAGTATAAGGCAGCTTCATGTGTTCGTGTGTCTAGGCATAAGTAAATGTGCTTGGGATGGAAGTCACGTGACTCTGGTGGCAACATAGAACATATCATCATTCCACATCCTCCATTATACCATATGTGCATGATCTTGCTATCCTGATGTCTAATGCACATGGGTAGGCCCTCAGTGCCTCCTCCTGAGGGGTATCACCATTCTGACAAACTCTCCTATCCATATGAGCACTGTAGATACATGTAGAGATTTGTCCATGTGCCTGTTTCCATGAAATATTCCATTAATCCTAAAATTGATAGGTCAGGAGCTGCCACCTCTATAGGTTCCCTGCACATCTAAAATTCCAATACACCTCACCCAACAGATTGGGTCTCAGGGCATTCCTCAGACTGAGCTGCATCAGGAACATCATTGCCTTGAAAATATGCAAAATTACATTTTGCCAGACTGTAAAAAATCTTCTCAAAGTACAAATACATAATTGATTCAATTGACAGTAACTCTCAGAGAGAGCAAGAGAAGGAATACCTGCCATGGCTGCACCTTCTGAGCTCCCAGCCAGCTTCCTTTCAACTTCTGATCAGATCTGGATAAGGAGGCCGCATTCAAGGCATGTGCCACCACCTGGATTGAGTTGTAAATACTGTAGCCATCTTGAGACAGGATCCTTTCAAGGTCATCCTGGGATGGGGTCTCCAGGTCCTCTTTCTCTCTGCATCTTCTCCAGCCTTTCACAGACAGCCCATGTTTTGAATATGAACAACGGAACGCTTGCTCTCCAATTTCTCTGAGAGTAGATAAAAAGGACATTAAATTGTCATATTTGGTGTTTCTGCTTCTCTGGATCAAAAAGGAGAAAGAACCATGGATGTGCTGGATATCAAACGCCTTGAAAAAGCACCTCAGGCTGAGATCATGCAAGACTGCTGGGATCCAAACTTTCCCCACAATGGATCTTTCCCTTTTTTCAAAATGTTTAATCATAGTTCCCAGCATGAGAATGGAGTGGCAGTCCCCATAGTAAATAGCTACAGTACAATTTGTCTTCTTGGAAAGTGAACGTGTGTGGAATATTATGTAGGAGTCCAGATTCATTTCTGGGATACTTTCTGTGAAGGCAACACAAATCCCACTCCTGATGATGGCAGAGGTCAAGGTCCTCAGGAATCTTTCTCCTTGATCATTGTCTGGAGCCAGGAGACCGATCCACGTCCATCTGAAATGGAGGAGCATCTTCACAATCCCCATGAAATATGCATCTTGCTTTGGAGCCATCCGGTAGAAAAAAGGCAGCTGAGTGTCATCCTTGAGCACCTGATTAACAAAACTATAGCTGATCTAGTCAGGAAAGGAAGAGATGGGTGTTGGCCTTGTAGTGAGGACAAAAACCTAGATAATCTGTTAACTAATAATTATTCATAATCTTCAAAATGCTCTCCATTGCGATAGTCAATGTGGAGGTAGACTCTGTCCCAGAGGCACATTGCAGTTCCTGCAAATCGAGGAACCAGGCCATTTTACATCTCAAAAGTGAAGGGGGGCCCCGGTCACACGAACAGCTTTGGGCCAGGAGAGGGACAGATCGGGGGCGCAGCAAATGGGCGCGATCCCACCACAACATATGGGAAGCGTTGCACACCCGTCCCCGATCCGGCCCTTCACCCAAAAAGCCGCAGCAAAAATAAACCACCTACCGAGGTGGTTTTTCCAGCACGCTGCATCAAAGCCTGGCCGTGGGATCGCCCGCACATCCTTCTGCCAGCACATCCCCGGCTCCTGGCTGAACTGCTCATGCTCAGACATGCGCAGTTCGGCAGTCTCCCTTTCCCCACCGTGGCTTCCCTCGGCGTCTGATCCTGCCGGGGAGGGAATGCACCGCGGCTCAGGGGATCAATGTGATCCCGCCGCTGCGTGTTTCTTTCACCCGTACCATCCCCCCTGTGTGGCAGGGACCGGGGTAGACCTAGGGACACCACTGGAAGGGAGCTAAACTTAATCCACCTCCCCTCTGAGTCTGGGATAAAAGGCAGGATGCTTCCCGAGTGTCACAGCAGCGACTCCACAGGCAATGATGGCAAGGAAGGGAGGGTCTATCCCTTGCCCTTGCAACCTCTGTACTCTTTCAGTCACAGCATGAGGCAGCCGCTGGGCACGCAGTTGTAGGGATGGGGATGGACCTCCCCACCCAGCCACCCTACAACTGATTGTATTTGTCTGTCTGCTCTATTCTACTGCTAAAGACAGACTAACATGGCTGCCATTCTTCATTTAATACTATGGCAGAATCACTACATATCACAGTATGAACTTTCTATCTGAAGAAGTGAGCAATAACTCACCAAAGCTCCTACCCTGCCACAGATTTTGTTAGTCTTTAACATGCTACTGGACCCTTGCATGGTATTAAAAACTTGGCAGATCTTTGACCAGTGATGACAGCAGGAAAAAAAATAAGTGTTTGGGCACACCAGAGGAAGAAAACCCTCTCTCAAATGGTGTTCAACTCCATTCAAAATTATTTTCTGGCTCTAGAGTCTCTTCTTTATGGTGCTCGGTACCTCCCTTTTGACCTCTCTGGAGTGGAATTAGACTCTGCCCAAACATTGGCTCATTTCATACCTGAGGTATCTTGTGGATGCTTAAGATGGTTGAAATCTGTTTGGAGGTTTCAGAGTCGGCCCCCTCAAGAACAGCCAAGAGATTATTGTGTCCTCCACAGCTATAGTTTGGAACATTCTTCTGTCCACCAGACAGCAGGTCTACCACTGCATCAGAAGTAAATCTTGCACTGAAATAATTTTCATAGATGTTGTACCCCAGAGTGATGTTGGGTAGGATTATGGGTTGTTTTTTATTGATTTCCTCAGTGGCATACATGAAAGGCAGGAGGTCCAAGAACTTCATCTCATGCACTCTGCAACATGACATATAGTTCTAATTTCATCTGCTAGTCAATGTTGACAATCCTGCCTCTTTCCCATTGAAGACCTTTGCAGGCACTCAGCTTGTGAGTAAGTAAAATAAACAATAGCTTTAATGACAGTTGCTGCTTTTGAAGCTTTCTCAAATTTGGTCCTTCTTGTTTCAGTGTTGCAAATTAGCAGCATACTGCACTGGGACCTATCTAGAGTGCAGACAACGCATGCACCATCTCATCTGGAGCACTGGTTTACAGCACTGAAGGGTTTTTTTTTATTTTGTATTAAGATTTTAAATTTGTGACAATGGAGCTTTTACTTTCAAAAATAAATTAAAAGTGCCCTAGACTCCTTTCATATGATTTGCTCAGCTTTGCCTCCCAGATAGATATCCCTGTAGATCGTTCCTCTTTTTTGGGGGTGGGGGTGTGAAATTATCATGCGAAAAAGATCCCTTGATGCGTTAAGACAGTGAGTACAGCCAGGTTCTTAAAGGAGGTTGGAGACTGCTGGAGGAAGAGTTGATAAACCTTAGGAAGCTGTATATTGTATGCTGATGAATATTTGACCCACATTATTCAGCTAGGAGGTCATATGCAGCAAAACACACACACGAAAGTTGCCCAGCAACTGGGTGGTATACATTTCTGTTTGGAATGAAAACCCTCATTTTTCCATCCAGTTTAAACCCCACTGGGAAAACTGGCAGTCCCACCAAGTGAGGGAAGCTGGCTATACGCTTGATCCTGCAATGATCTACTATGGATTTCACTCCCACATGCTAGAGAAAGCTAAGGTGGTACCAATTAAGGGGACTGGAGCAGATAAAACATCCCTAAGACTCCAGGATGCCTGTTGTTTAATCTTAGCGCAGGGTTCTGGCTTGCAGTAATACTGGGGAAGGGCTGTGGCTCAGTGGCAGAGAACCTGCTGCACGCAGAAGGACCAAGGGTCAATCCTCAACATCCTCAGTTTAAAGGATGAGGTAGCAGGTGGTGTAAAAGACTTCTACTGGAGACCTGGGAGAGCCACTTTCAATGCGACCTAAATCATTCATACAAGTGCAGCCCCTGTAGCTAGCAAAAGCATCCTTCTGCTAGCAAAGAGAAAACACTTGTAGCGTGGGGTATTAATGACTGAGATCGTAACCTATGCCTACCAGGATAGAGGTACAGACCGACACTCAAACAACATGAAGGGGAATAAGCTTCTTAAACAAGAAATGTATTAAATTAACAGAAAGCAAACCAAATTAAATTAGGTAAATAAAAATAGAGGCATTACAGAAAGGAAATAAATGCACATGTGAAGTAGAAACAAATTTCTACCCACTTCCCAAAGAATACTGTTCCATCCCTTCCCTGTGAAGAAGTAGTGGGAAGGGGACAGGGTTTGGCTGCTGCTGGCTGGAACACAGAGCCACTCTTCTTGCATGCCAGAGGCCCGGCACAGGATGGGGGGGGCAGCATGAGAGTGGGGATATATGGTTAATGGTGAGGTGCGGTGTGGGGCTGCTGACATCAGTGGCACATCTTTTGGGCACCCAGACATCTTTGTCTTCTGCACCTATACCAGGCTATGACATCATCTTGCGTTGTGGGATCTGCAGAAGGACATCTTGGGATCTGTAAGGGGCAAGAGGGGCAGTGGGGTGGACCAAGCAGTGGGCTTCTCCCCTTTCCATGGTGGGAGCAGTGCAAAAAATGTTGTATCAATAGAATATGTTGACTGTGGAAAGTGTGGTGCATTTACCCATGCCACAGCCCCTAATTTTAGGAAGGGAGCCTGAAGAACTGGGCCAAATTGAGGTGAACATAAAAGAAGTCCTAGACCTACTGGGGAAATTAAAAACTGCTCAGTCTCCAGGTCCTGATGGCATACACCTGAGAGTTCTGAGGGAACCCAAATGTAAGGTAGTTGATCCACTAATCCACATATTTGACCTATTACAAAAATTCAGCCACTGCACCAGAAGACTGGAGAGAAGCAAATGTTACACCAATTTTTTGAAAAATTGATCCAGGAAATTACAGGCCAGTCAGCCCAATGTCTCTTCCAGGCAAATTAGTACCAACTGTAACCCATTAAAGAATTACTAGGCATATAGAGGAACTAAGGGTGCTGAGGGAAAATCAGCATGGCTTCTGCAAAGAGAAGACCTGTCTCACCAACCTTTTGGAGTTCCTTCAGAAAGTGAAGAAGCATTTAGGCAATGGTGACTCGGTAGATATTGGACATTCAAAAGGCTTTGGACAAGCTTCCTCACCAAAGACTCCTGAGTTAACTTAGCAGTCATGGGATAAGAGGACGAGTTCTCTTATGGATTAAAAATGGGTTAAATGACAGGAAGCAAAAAGTAGGAATGAACAGCTCTCACAGTGGAGGAAAGTAAGCAGTGGGATCCCACAAGGATCATTATTGGGGCTGGTAAGATCTAATTTATTCACCAGTGATCTGGAACTAGGGGTGAGTAGTGTAGTTGCCAATTTTCAGGATGACACAAAATTATTCAGCATGGTGAAAACCAAGGCTGACTGTGGCCCCAGTCACACAGGCCGGAAAATGCGGGGGAGAAGCGTGGCTGTTTGCCCCAGAGCAAAATAATGCTCGGCCGCCCGATCACACGTCCTGTCAAGGTCCCGTGGTTAGGGTGTGAGGTGCCAATCACACGGCTATCCTGCTGCATGGCAAAGAAGCGGCGTGGCATGATCACACCAGCAATCGCTAGGCGCCACTTCTTTGGCAAATGAGAATTTTTTTTCTCACCAAAAGGTGAGCATGCGCATGATCGTTTGTGCGCATCCTGTGCAGACTTTAAAAAAACCCTAACTATTCAGTCGCCCGCCTTTGCCCCACGTTTTCCGGAAACTAGTACATCGTAAGTACTAGTTTTTTACTCCATATCTTTGGCATGAAGCCACGTGTTAGCCACAGGTGCACTACACTTCCCAGATGTTGCGGTGTGATTGTGCCCAGAAAATCCGCCTATCATCCATATCTTTAGTGCAGGAAATGCTCTGTGTGAACGGGGCCTGTGAAGAGCTCCAAGAGGAGTTCCTCAAACGAGGTGAGTGGGCGACAATGTGGCAACTGAAGTTCAATGCTGGTAAGTGTAAGGTGATGCACACTGGGACAAAAAATCCCAACTTCAAGTATAGGCTAATGGAGCCTGAATTTGCTGAGACTGAGAGGGGAAAAGATCTTGGGGTGGTAGTGGATGGCTCAATGAAACTGCCAGCTCAGTGTGCTTCAGTGGTGAAAAAGGAAAACTCTGGGTTAGGGATTATTAGGAAAGGGATTAAAAAAAAAATCACACTTTTCTTCCAAGGGTATCAGAGTGACATACATGACAGTCTACCTCTGAAAACCGTTTGCTGGAGGGCACCATAAAGGGTGGATTTTACCTTGACACTTTGCTTTGAGAGCATCTAGTTAGTCAGTGTGGGGAACAGAATTCTGAAGTAGATATATTATTGGTCTGACCCAACAGGACTCTTCACTTGTTTCTATGGCTCTCCATTTAATCCTCAAAACAACCCAGTGAAGGCTGAAAGAAGGAGATTGCCCAAAGGTCTCCCTTGCATTCTAATCAGGGTCTCTTTTGACCAGTTTCTTTCCTTTAAAGATTAAGAATACTTAAAACGGGTCCCAATCACACGCAGAATTAGACCCATGATAGGCACAAATGCCAGGCGGATTTGAAGGGTGTGATCACACGGGAATATCTGGCAAGTGTCCTGCACTCGTTGGCAACCCGTTTCGCTCCACCAAAGAAGTGGAGTTAAAAAATACCAGGGAAAGTGCAGTAGCAAACAGGTTTGTCATGGGCTGCAGATGGACTTCACCGTGTGATCGCTCAAGCATGCTCCCATTGCATCAGTGATCCCTCACTGAAGTGCACTGGAAACACGTGACAAAGAAAAAAAACCCCGATTCCCCCGCCGTTGCGTCTGATCGCGCAGTGGCGGGTCAAATTACTACAGCGCAAATAGCCTTGCTCCCCCCCTGTGTTATCTGGCACATATGACTGCACTCATGGTGTTTCATTTTATAATGAGTACCTTTGCACTTACAATCAATTATAGCATTTCTATCAGGCTATAACATGCTGCCTTCCCTCCCAAGAAAGGTCTCACCACAGGCAAAAGATTATGGCTCTTTAGGATTGTCATACTTAAGAGTTGAGAATGATCTTACCAGTTGCAGCCTGTTAAGTGACAGTTTTGGCATATGGGGTGGGTTACTGTTCATACAAATCTCCCCCAAAGATAAAACAGAAACATAAGCACATAAGAAGGGCCCTGCTGAATCAGACCAAATGTTCATCAATTCCGGTATTATATACATATATCACAATGGGTAATCAGACAAAAGAAGGATAAAACTTTCTACGGGTGGATCCCAGAAAACAGGAATTGTGCATGGTAAATAGCGTGCAAGAGCAGAATCAGGTAGAGTAGCATTAAATTCTTCAACACGTCATTACTTACGTAAGAAATCTAATATGGGGAGGCTTGGAGAAATTGTTCGGCTTAAGCAGAGTGTTTGCTGTAGAGGTGATTCCAACGATGACCGAGTCCCCTGGCCTGTAATAATTCAGTGGCCATCGTCGTTCAGTTATCATATGGAAGGGGCACTTTGCCTTCAGAACCTGGAAGGAGAGATGGGGCAGCAGCCCAAAGAGCAGCAACAGAAACAGGGTCATCCTGGGAATGCCTGCTGAAGCTGCTTCCCTTGTCCAACTTAACTACAAGAAGTACACAACTTCTTGCAACACCAGCAGTGCAGACACTGTACTTATACAGATGTAGCCCATTGCTGGATGCTGATCTAAGTGGACAACACTGAATTTCACAACAGCAGCACAGCTCCCCCCACCCCCAGTTACTCTAAACCTCAGCCTGTGGTCTCAGGAGATATTTATGCTCTGGCCGTTTCAAACTCTTACAGATTACTGTGAACAACTTTGATTATGATTTTTACATAATTCCCTTCAAAGGTGAT
>NW_015166689.1:1937-3901 GCF_001447785.1 Gekko japonicus | reverse complement strand
GTTGGATTGATTCGCCCTGGTGGTTTTGTGCATGCGTCATGATAGTTCCCCCCCATTCTATGGATGAGTGCCTATGCGCATGCGCAAACTGATAAAAAATAAAGAAAACTTGCCAACACACACGTATACAGTAGTGTATACGTCGGGGAGCGATGTGACTGCAGGGTGAGGCAGGATAAGGGAGGTAAGTGTGATTGTGATTATCCAGATCAAAAATAATCGCATCAGAACCAGACCAATTTAAACCGCTCTCAGCTCACCATCTGAACACACCCTGTGTGTGGCTTCATAAACAGGTGCATGGCTGGGCAAAGATGAATTTTTGAGACTCAGCACTTTAGTCCTATGTTTTTTCCTGGTTCAGCAAGGGGACAGATCAGTGCGGTCAAACTGGCCTTTATGGAATTTAACATGGAATCATTCCATTTTGATGTGTATGAATGTTTACAAAATATGCATTTGTTGTTTCCAAACATGATGACCATGTGAAGCTGGCTGATAGCCCACCTAGCCTCACTTTCCTGCTCCAAGTGGCACTGGGATGCTGGGGTCCCAAATGGTGGTGTTTCCCAGCCCAGGTACCTGAGATGCAATGAGCATAAGTCTACTGTGGACCAGAAAAACATACCCATCAATCTTCCCATGCCTCTAGTGCGCATTATGTTACCTGTGTATCTCCACTAATGCAAAAGTACCCCTTACTCAAAATCCTCCCTTCACCTCTTCCAGGCCTTTCTGAGGTCCAGTTCATTCAACTGAGACTCCAGAAAGACATGTTAACAGAGGTCACAATGTTTACCCACTGTACAAATGTCTTTGCACTCTTTTTTTTCACCCCTGCCTCAAACGTCGTATGGCTTTCCAACGGTGTTTTGATTATTTAAAGTTGCATGTTCAGGGTGGTGAAAACCAGTGAGGATTGTGAGGGACTCCAAAGGGATCTGTCAAGGATGGGCGAGTGGGCGTCAACATGGCAAATGGGGTTCAATGTGGCCAAGTGCAAGGTGATGCACATTGGAGCCAAAAATCCTAAATATAAATACACATTGATGGGGTCTGAACTGGCAGAGACTGAGCAAGAGAGAGATCTTGGAGTTGTAGTAGATAACTCACTGAAAATGTCGAGACAGTGTGTGACTGCAATAAAGAAGGCAAATGCTATGCTGGGGATTATTAGGAAGGGTATTGAAAACAGATCAGCCAATATAATAATGCCCCTATATAAATCAATGGTGAGACCTCATTTGGAATACTGTGTGCAATTCTGGTCACCACACCTTAAAAAGGATATTATAGCTTTGGAAAAAGTGCAGAAAAGGGCAACTCGAATGATAAAAGGGTTGGAACACTTTCCCTATGAGGAAAGGTTAAAGCGCTTAGGGCTCTTTAGCTTGGAGAAAAGACGACTGAGGGGTGACATGATCGAGGTTTATAAGATTATGCATGGGAAAGAGCAGGTAAAGAAAGAGGTACTTTTCTCCCTTTCTCACAATACAAGAACCCGTGGGCACTCCATGAAATTGCTGAGCGGTCGGGTTAGAACGGATAAAAGGAAGTACTTCTTCACCCAAAGAGTGATTAACACATGGAATTCACTGCCACAGGAAGTGGTGGGTGCTACAAGCATGGACGGCTTCAAAAGGGAATTAGATAAGCATATGGAGCAGAGGTCCATCAGTGGCTATTAGCCACAAGGTATAGCTAGGGGCTCTGGGGCAAGTGATGCTCTGTCTTCTTGGTGCTTGGGGGGGGGGTCAACAGTGGGAGGGCTTCTAATGTCCTGGCCCCACTGCTGGACCTCCTGATGGCACTGGTATTTCTGGCCACTGTGTGACACAGAGTGTTGGACTGGATGGGCCTTTGGCCTGATCCAACATTGGCGTCTCTTATGTTCTTATGAAAGCAAGAAATTGCAAGTAGATAAATAGGTACCACTTCGGTGGGAAGGTAACAGCATTCCGTGC
>NW_015166689.1:726-886 GCF_001447785.1 Gekko japonicus | reverse complement strand
TTTGAATGTGCCCTGAAGAGACTTTTTTAACAGAAATTCAAAGGAACATTACTAACAAATTAACATAGAAAGTAACTGGAATGGAAAAAAGATGTTTGGCAACACGAAGAAGAAGCCTTTGATGATTGGACATTACTAACAGTTTAATCTAACAGTTAAT
>NW_015166689.1:0-175 GCF_001447785.1 Gekko japonicus | reverse complement strand
GAGGGGAGAGGTCGGAATATAAGTCTAATTAAATAAATAAATAAATAAATATTTGTGATAGCCATAGGACACCTTGCTTCTGCAATCCGTCCAAACCGTAATATTTCCAATATTAAGCCAGGTAACATTGAGTATAAAGCCTCTCTCTTTGCAGATGACCTGTGCCTGTATCTGT
>NW_015166688.1:11162-14809 GCF_001447785.1 Gekko japonicus | reverse complement strand
ACTACTTTGTTAAGTGCGGACTTAACAACTGATAAAACCTAATTAAAGATAGCTTGTGGTATAAATAATTCTAGAGCTCTTTACAGTTCAGAGGGGTTTTATTTCCAAAGGTTATCTGAGTTTTATATGCTCTAACTATAAACCATTGTTTTGGCATTTAACTCAATACACCAAAAAATAGAGCTCGAATTCATCTGCAATCTACCACTGACACTGAGATAAGAGACTAAAATACACTATCGTATTACCACAAATCATTTTACAATAAGCTTCATTTGCAATTTCATTTAGATAACTGACGTTCTGTTATACCTTAATCGTCAACGAGACTTAATACATAAAATGGGATGACAATGTACCCTTTTTCCTTAGTTTTCATTTGAAAAAAAAAATACTTTATGCCAAAATTCTGTTTATAAGCCGCTGGATTTTTCACCTACTGAAGTCCTAACAAACAGCATGCAAGACTTTGAGATGATAAGCTACCAGCAGCACTTTCACACACACACACACATGTGGTAATCCTTTATCAGCAAGTTGTGCAGGAGGCTCCTCTTAAATAAGATTCTTGGCAACATAACTGAACTTTCACTATATGCTCGTGAAGTAATCAGACTCCCTTCTTCCAGTTCCTTTCTTACAAGCTCCTACTGAGCTAGCATATAAAACATACAATCAGCAACAAAAAATATTGCTGAGGAGCAAGGAAGAAAGAGAGAGACCAGTAAGCCTCTTCAGTGAACCAAACATCTGAGAACACCTAGTAGAAAAATGTACTAACATTTTATTTCTGGGTACTCACCTATTCTTAACTCCAGAGTCCTGACCTCACATATCAGTACTGCAGGATTAGTCATGACTCTAATATTCAAATGCAATCCTAGTTAAAACTAATAGCTTATTCTAGCTGTAGATAATAGTTTTGCCCTTCTTCCTCGTCTATCTACATACATACATATGTTAGTTCAATGCAGTATTATTTGAAAGTCGATGATGGAAAAAAAACAAAAGTAGCTCTTTTCAGATTGTTCTTCCACATGTACTGAAAACCCAGCAACTGTGCATATTGGGAGTACACAGTGCCTGCAATCCTCCTGATGTACACAGTGGCTATGTTGCTGAACAGGGACAATGTGCATATTTTGTATGAGCATACAGCTTCGGTACATGTGAACCAGAAGCCTGGAAAATCTGGTAGTTAGGCTCATGCTCAAGACTGTATGCACATGCATCATATGTATATCGCCCCTTTTCAGAGAACATAGGTACAGTGTATATTGGGAGGATCTACATGCAGTTGCCAGCCCCTTGGTATATGTGGATAGCTAGTGTCAAGAATAAGGCTAGAACTAAATTCTGACATAAGAGTCAGAATTCAAGGGAAAAGACAGGAAAGTTTGATTCAAGAGTAAGTTATGTGGAATGGATGTGATGAGTCAGGAATCATGAAAGATAATAGAAGGATATTTTTAGGAATTTTCAAAAGAGGCCACAAAGAGAATATTGGACAAGAATTGACAAAAATTGAATGGAAAGTTCTAAGGGAAAAATGCTGAAGCTGAAGAACTATTTCACAGGAACTATGCTTGAAAAATAAATTGGAAAGGGAGAAGACTAAAAGGCAAAGAATGCTAAAATGAACAGTTTTAAAGGCAAGATGAATCTTAAATAATGGAGAATGGGGGAAAAGAGATACTGACACTTAAAAACAAATACAGAAGGAGATAATAGAGACCATGAGGTATACAATAAGAAGAGTCAAAAGATTTTAAGAATGAGAATTGCAGATCAGCAATATGGTTAGCATCATATATCACAAAATTTCATAAAATTCTTTTTTGAAAGAAGTGACATAGAATCCAGGAAATTGTGGAAAGCATATAGAGAAGATGGAGTTTAAACAATAGAAGTAGCTATTCCTAATTTAAAAATACAAGATACCATTTACTGTTTAACAAAGAATCTTACAGTATGTATATCCTGTATCCCTCAGGCTTCAAACTCTCAATTAAAAAAGGCTCTGTCAGATTTATTGAGGGAGCTGTCAACATTTCTTAGTACTACAGCAGCTCCCCATTGGAGATTCCAGCCACCATTTTCTGAATTAAAATAAACTTCATAAATAACCCCTCTGGAAGACATCTGTGTAAGTAAAACATTTTATTTACTATATCCTAAGATTATTAGTTGGTATAAAATAAGATTATTATAGAATCTGTATTTATTGACAGTAATTTGCAAGTGGTATCCTAAAATCTGCTGCCACTAATCTCACAACGGGAATGGCTCAAATGTCATCACAGAGGAAGTGCAACATGTCCACCAGCTGTGGCCTGAATTCACAATGTCCTTACAAATGTTATGCAAATTGTGTTAATTATGTGTAAATAAAACATGCAAATTTACCACAGCCTTCTAGCTAATTGTGTGTTCCTAATGTAGCCCTCTGTGCTGAACAAGCTACCCTTCCCTGTGGTACTCAATTGGGTACTGTCCAGTTTTGTCACCAGATGGTTACAGCTTTCTTTCTGCTGCTCCAATTAGGTGTCATCTTTCTATTTTACTCATGCTGGTACTCCACAGCTCTGGATTTGAGGGGTTCTTAAGATTTCTGAGGGTGGTAGGCCACTTAGGTTTCCTTTCTATACTGTGCCTGGTCTGTTTTACCTACATGAATTCTGCCAAGAAAATAAACAATAAGATCATTCATTGTTACTAGAATTGCTAGCAAAAGGCTGTGAGCCAGGCCCGTAGCCCGCGAGGGGCCCTAGGGGCCGGCCCCCCCTGCGGATTTTGCGGGCCCCCTCCCCCATCCTCTGCTCCCCCCCCATGGCCTGGCGGGAGGGAGGGAGAGGTGGCCGGCAGGCCGGCCTGCCTGGAAGAGACCTACGATGGAAGGAGCGCGTCCCGGTTCCGGCCGGGAAAGGCCTGTGGCCGCGGGAGGGAGGGAGGGAGGGGCCGGCGCTTCCCAGACGGCGCGGGACTCAGCGCTGGCAGCAAGGGCGGACGGCGCGGTCCCTCGAGCCTCTCCCCCTACAGAGCGGCGCTTCCTAACAACCCCCCCTTGCTTCTCATTGCAGCAGCCCCATTGAATAGGAAGCTTGTGGAGAGCCCTGCTCCGGGTGGCTGAAAGGGAACTGGCGGCTCGCCTCCCTCCATCACCCCCCCCACACACACACACATCCAACCGCCCCATTTGCTGAGAGGACTGAACTGCCTGGGATCCCCTGTGCAGCGTTACTCTCAAGGAGCCCCGTCGAGCAGGATTTTAGGCTGAGGACAGCCTTCCTGAAGACTGGCCCCTCCGTCTGGATCTGAGCGCCTTGCAGAGAGGACGGGAGGAGGCTTTTCTAATTCATTCGTCTGCAGCACTGCAGGGGTTAAAATGTGCGAGCTCATTAGAGAGGCCGAGCAAGGGGGGGGAGAGTCGACAAAGTATTTTCGGGGGGGGGGAGGGACTTTGCCATTGAATCTCCCAAAGAGAACCGGGAGGGCTGCAGATTTGCAGCTGGAGGGGGTCTGGAAGGCTGACTTTGGAGAGGAAGCAGTTTAGGGAAAGGGGGGGGGTGCCCACAGAAACAAGCATTTCAGTAGTTTATCCTGAATCCCTTTTTGCATAAGAAGCCCCAGGTGACAAAGCTGGGCAT
>NW_015166688.1:0-4764 GCF_001447785.1 Gekko japonicus | reverse complement strand
GAATGCTGTTACCTTCCCACCGAAGTGGTACCTATTTATCTACTTGCAATTTCTTGCTTTCATAAGAACATAAGAGACGCCAATGTTGGATCAGGCCAAAGGCCCATCCAGTCCAACACTCTGTGTCACACAGTGGCCAGAAATACCAGTGCCATCAGGAGGTCCAGCAGTGGGGCCAGGACATTAGAAGCCCTCCCACTGTTGACCCCCCCCCAAGCACCAAGAAGACAGAGCATCACTTGCCCCAGAGCCCCTAGCTATACCTTGTGGCTAATAGCCACTGATGGACCTCTGCTCCATATGCTTATCTAATTCCCTTTTGAAGCCGTCCATGCTTGTAGCACCCACCACTTCCTGTGGCAGTGAATTCCATGTGTTAATCACTCTTTGGGTGAAGAAGTACTTCCTTTTATCCGTTCTAACCCGACCGCTCAGCAATTTCATGGAGTGCCCACGGGTTCTTGTATTGTGAGAAAGGGAGAAAAGTACCTCTTTCTTTACCTGCTCTTTCCCATGCATAATCTTATAAACCTCGATCATGTCACCCCTCAGTCGTCTTTTCTCCAAGCTAAAGAGCCCTAAGCGCTTTAACCTTTCCTCATAGGGAAAGTGTTCCAACCCTTTTATCATTCGAGTTGCCCTTTTCTGCACTTTTTCCAAAGCTATAATATCCTTTTTAAGGTGTGGTGCCCAGAACTGCACACAGTATTCCAAATGAGGTCTCACCATTGATTTATATAGGGGCATTATTATATTGGCTGATCTGTTTTCAATACCCTTCCTAATAATCCCCAGCATAGCATTGGCCTTCTTTATTGCAGTCACACACTGTCTCGACATTTTCAGTGAGTTATCTACTACAACTCCAAGATCTCTCTCTTGATCTGTCTCTGCCAGTTCAGACCCCATCAATGTGTATTTATATTTAGGATTTTTGGCTCCAATGTGCATCACCTTGCACTTGGCCACATTGAACCCCATTTGCCATGTTGACGCCCACTTGCCCATCTTTGACAGATCCCTTTGGAGTGCCTCACAATCCTCACTGGTTTTCACCACCTTGAACAACTTTGTATCATCCGCAAATTTAGCCACTTCACTGCTTACTCCCATCTCCAAATCATTAATGAACAAGTTAAAAAGCAGTGGACCAAGTACTGATCCCTGCGGTACCCCACTGCTTACCCCCCTCCACTGGGAGAACTGCCCATTTATACTCACTCTCTGTTTTCTATTAATTAGCCAGTTTTTGATCCATAAAAGGACTTGTCCTTTTATCCCATGATTTTTGAGCTTGCTTAGGAGCCTTTGATGAGGAACTTTATCAAAAGCTTTCTGGAAGTCAAGGTAAATAATATCTATTGGATCCCCCTTGTCCACATGTTTGTTCACCCCCTCAAAGAACACTAACAGGTTAGTGAGACAAGATCTTCCCTTACAGAACCCATGCTGAGTCTGCCTCAATAGGTTTTGTTCATCTATGTGCCTACGAATTCTTTCCTTAATAATGGTTTCCACCAATTTACCCAGTATCGACGTCAGACTGACTGGCCTGTAATTTCCCGGATCTCCTCTGGAGCCCTTTTTAAAGATGGGAGTGACATTAGCAGATTTTAAGGAAAGGTTACATATTTTTGTAAGGAGATCCAGAAGTTCACATTTGAGTTCTTTCAGAACTCTCGGATGTATGCCATCTGGGCCTGGTGATTTATCAGTTTTTGAGTTGTCTATCAGTTTTAGGACCTCCTCTCTCGTCACCTCAATCTGACTCAGGTCTTTCAACCCCCCTCCTGAAATCAGCGGTTCTGGAGTGGGCAAGCACTTCTCATCTTCTACTTCCCTTTTTGGCTGCCTGACCACAGCGAGCTAAAACCAAACATTCTTTCTGATGGCCTTGGTGTCTTCTGCCATTCAGAGCCAGGACCCCATGACTGTCTGTTTTGAATCTCTTCTTCTGCCCATGGATCTGATCAGTTTCTATATTCCCTTTTTGGCTGCCTGACCACAGCGAGCTAAAACCAAACATTCTTTCTGATGGCCTTGGTGTCTTCTGCCATTCAGAGCCAGGACCCCATGACTGTCTGTTTTGAATCTCTTCTTCTGCCCATGGATCTGATCAGTTTCTATCTTCCCTTTCAGGTATACCTACGGCCAACCTGTCCAGGGGACAGTCCAGCTCCGGGTGTGCAGGAACCGCTATTACCACCATCAGTGTGAGCGGGATTCTGATGACGGGATTTGTGAGGCTGTTAGTGCCCAGGTATCGCTTCCACTCTTTCCCTACTACCTTAGAAACTTGGACTACTCTGCAATGCTTTCATGTAATGGGGCTTTTCCGCATTCTCATTTTACTTGTTGGTAAGTTCCTGTTTCTTTGGGTTTTTTCCCTCCTGTTTTGCATGTGTTTTGCTCCCTCTAGTGGTTGATTCAATATCACACAGCTTTTTTGCAACGTATCTCCCTGCGGATTTAAATTGTAGGTTTCTATGCCGGAAGAAAAGCTGTGTGATATCGTATCAACCACTAGAGGGAGCAAAATACATACAGAACAGGAAAAAAAGCCCCAAATGAAAAAACAGGAGCTTATCAGCAAGTAAAATGTGGAAAAACCCAATGTTTCTCGTCCCCACACACTCCCCCCAGGTGCCTTTCTTTTCTTTTCTTTTTTTAAAAAATAAGACACAACACTACACAATTCATAATATATACTGATCCAGTTGGTCTGAAGCAGTAGAACAAATTTAGAGTCCAGCGGCACCTTTAAGACCAACAAAGGCTTATTGAAGGAATGAGCTTTCGTGTGCAAGGCCCACTTTATCGAATGCAATAGAATGGCAGGTGAGGTTCAGACTTATAGCCAGAGAATGGACAGCAGATTAACATGCAACGTGATGATGATCAAGATCTGCAAAGTGAAAAACTAAATAACAAGTTAAGGTTATAAGGTCAACAAAGCAATAAGTATGTCAGACTGGCAGATAAATGTCTAAAGGTGTCTTTTCTAATTGTGGGAAGTTGACTGGGAAACTGCATTCTCTCCTCTGAGGCATGGAGGGCACTTAATGCTACACCCCCCTTCAAAAAATGCTGCATATCTGTCCTGTAGTAAAATGGAAAGCCAAGAGTGGACTGGAACCTGATTATAGGCTGGAGAAAAATTCCACCCCGTGGACTGTTCTCATTTTCTGCTTTCAGTTTCTGTGTTTTGTTGGAAGTATTGACATTTACTGTGGTGAATTTCTTGCATTCCTCTTCCATTTCCATCTGTTGGTAGGCTTGGGATGTGTCCAGTTTGCTCAACTGTAGACCTCCTCCAAGCACAGCCAGTAGGTCCTCTGTACATGGAATCGGGCGATTGTCTGATTTAGAGGCTTGATTTACCGTAACTTCATAGTCCCCACAAATGTGAAGTTTTATCAAGTTTGGCTACAGGAACAATGGGAGTTGCCCATTCTGAAAACTGCACAGGAGAGACGACGCCTTCCTTCTCCATTCTGTCCAGTTCAGCCTCAATACTGGCCCATTCTGCATCTAGCATTCGCTCCATTGTTTTACCAAACCCACTGGA
Source organism: Gekko japonicus (assembly GCF_001447785.1). NCBI lineage: Eukaryota > Metazoa > Chordata > Lepidosauria > Squamata > Gekkonidae > Gekko > Gekko japonicus. Next base: position 1,196 of record NW_015166688.1, on the reverse strand, counting down.
ACAGAAAAAGATGTGGCTCAAAACCATATTCAAATACCCCAGACCAACACCTACTGACTGCAGGGTCACCCCTGAATGGCTGTAAAATGGCCATAAATCTATGGAGACAGTACCATAAAACTGAGAGATCACACAAAGTGAAAGTGGCATGCAGTCTGGACATTGCCATAAAATCCGAGAATCAATCAAAGTGAAAGTGGCATGCATTGTAGAGGGGAATTTCTGTTCCAACATGGTTCTTTCCCCTCCGGTTTATTTATTTGTGTATTCTGTATGCATTTTGCATCTACAAGCAAAACCTGTGTTTTTTTCCACATTAATATGGATTCAACAAGAGACCGGTTTTACTGGAAGATCCCAGGGGAAAGAGATCTGCAGATGGGTAGTCTAGTTGGAGATGGGAAAGTTCCAATGTGGGGTGGAAGCTGCCAGAAAGCCGTGACTACAAGAAAGAAAACCAGGCCCGTAGCTACTGCCGGGCCCACGGAACCCAGACCCCCCATGGTTTTTACGGGCCCCTCCCCCTGGGTGGGGTGGGCTTACCTACCACCAGGAGCCCACAGGAGGAGCAGCAGGAGCCACAGGCCCCCCACCACCAAGTCTCCTGTTCCTGCTGCCTTCACCAAGGCGGGAGAAGTCCAGTGCGGAGGGAGGCCCAGGCAGCTGTAGGAGCAATAGCGGGGGCTAGGCAGAGGCGCCAGAGTCCGACAGAGCCCGGTCCTGGCCCTTTGGAAAGGGGTGGAAGAGGACGGGGCCGAGGCAGCCAATAGGAAAAGGCCCCGGGTGCTGACCCAGCTGTTGTCGGGTAGAAGAGCCCCAGTCCGACTCCAGTAACATCTCATTTCTCATGCTGCTCCTTAGATTTCTCCCCCCCCCAGTCCGCATCCCAGCTGGGGGTTCACAATGGCTGCATTACTCCCCATCCATTTGGATGGAACCCCCATGTGCCAAAGAAGGCCCCCTGGAAACACCCCCAGCAGGATGATGAGGGGACAAACAGAAAGAGGAGCTGAGCCTGAGCCCCCACCAGTGTTCCCTCTGAGCTGGGTTAGTGTGAGCCAGCTCACAGTTTTTTAGCCTCCGGCCCATGCGTTTCTGTCTTAGCTCAGGAAGGATGGCTCCAGAGCAAACTAATTTATGCAGCAGCTAAATTGCTCGCTCATAACATTAATGCAAGTATTATTATTTATTATTTA
>NW_015166687.1:10039-14952 GCF_001447785.1 Gekko japonicus | reverse complement strand
CCAGTGTAGCTGGCACAGCACAGGTTGTACATGTGCTGTCCTTGACCTGCGTGTCAGGACTTGCGCTGCCGCACTTCTGCGTGCCGAGCAGACGCTCAACCACTGAGCCAAAGCCCATCCTACCTGCTCCATTTAACTGGAGATGCCAGGGACTGAACCTGGGACCTTCTGCATGCCGAGCAGACGCTCTACCGCTGAGCCACGGCCCATCCTACCTGCTCCATTTAACTGGAGATACCGGGGATTGAACCTGGGACCTTCTGCATGCCGAGCAGACGCTCTACCGCTGAGCCACAGCCCATCCTACCTGCTCCATTTAACTGGAGATGCCGGGATTGAACCTGGGACCTTCTGCATGCCGAGCAGACGCTCTGCCGCTGAGCCACGGCCCATCCTACCTGCTCCATTTAACTGGAGATGCCGGGGATTGAGCCTGGGACCTTCTGCATGCCGAGCAGACGCTCTGCCACTGAGCCACTGCCTCTCCCTGCATCTTGCCTGCATCTGCAGAAATTGTGTAGAGAAACTTTTCAGCAGCCTGGCACTCAACAGGGCAGCCAGCTAATGCTGGCACCTCATACAGCTGGAGCGCTGGCAGCCTCACCAGGAAGAGACGGCGGCGGGGTTTGGCCAGCATTAATATGCACAGGTTGTGAACGGGCCACTGAAGGGCTTCTCACAACCCTGTTCTGTGCTGGTCCTCCCCTGGCTCCCTTTCCCAGAGAAAGAGGGAGGTTTGTAAAAGAATGGTCTCAAGCCGCCCCCCCCCCGCTCCCTCCACCCCGAGCTTTCTGGACTTTGAAACAAAGAGACGCTTGTCCTGCAGAATCAAAGAGAAGGCCAAAGCCAATCTCCCACATCCCTTCCCTTTGTGTGTGTGTGTGTGTGTGTGTGTGTGTTTGGATGTCGCTCACTTTCATTCAAAACGAAAGATCTTACGTTGAATGCCCAGCTGATGGAGGGTTGTTTTTTTTTGCGGGGGTTTTTGCTTTATATTTTGGGCTGCTGGATTCAGAGAGGGACCGGGAAGAGAAGAAGAATGAACAAAGGGAGACGGGGAATCTGAAACTGGAAACATGATTTAACACGGGGGGATAGCCACAGGCAAGCCGCAGCTTGGTAGTAGTCTGTGCAAAAAGGATCTAGGGGGTCTTAGTGGACCCTACACTGAACTTGAGCCTGCAGCGTGATGCTGCAGCTAAAAAGGCAAATGCGATTTTGGGCTGCATCCACAGAAGTATGGTGTTCAGATCAGGCGAAGTCATGGTATCGCTTTACTCAGCTCTGGTTAGACCTCACCCAGAGTATTGTGTTCAGTTTGGGGCACCACAGTTTAAGGAGGATAGAGACAAGCTGGAACGTGTCCAGAGGAGGACAACAAAGATGGTGAGGGGGTCTGGAGACCAAGTCCGATGAGGGAAGGTTGACCGAGCTGGGTATGTTTAGCCTGGAGAGGAGACGACTGAGAGGGGATACGAGAACCACCTTCAAATCCTTAAAGGGCTGTCATAGAGAGGATGGTGTGGAGTTGTTTTCTGTTGCCCCAGAAGGTCGGACCAGAACCAATGGGTGGAAATTAAAGCCAAAGAGTTTTCGGCTAAACGTTAGGAAGAACTTAGGTGCTGTGCTGATTCAGTGGAACAGGCTTCCTAGGGAGGTGGCGGGCTCTCCTCCTTTGGAGGATTTCAAGCAGAGGCTAGGTGGCCATCTGACAACAATGCTGATTCTGTGAATTTAGGCAGGTCACGAGAGGGAGGGCAGGAAGGGTCGCCTCAGTGCTTGGTTCTTGTGGCCCTTTCTTACATGCCCAGGGAAATGCCGATCGCCACTCTGGGGTCAGGAAGCAAGTTTTCTCCAGGCCAGTTTGGCCAGGGACCCTGGAGACGTTTTGCCATCTTCTAGGCATGGAGCAGGGGTCACTGGGTGTATCTGTGGGTGGAACTATTTGTCAATTTCCTGCATTGTGCAGGGGGTTGGACTAGATGACCCTGGAGGTCCCTTCCAGCTCTATGATTCCATGACTTGCAACAATCCCCCCTTTGGCACAACAGCAGAAGATGATGGCAAGCCTTCCTTTGCTTCCGTTGGACTTTGGAAAACCTCTCTCACTCACTTTGTAGCCCATCCCACGACTCTGATGCATGCCCGATTTTATTTATCTCAGTCATGTAAAATGACACATTTGCACCCCCGGATCTGGAAGAATTTGTCTTTGTTTGTGCCAGAATTTAAGGAAAAACAAGTTTGCTTCTTTTCCTCCACAGTTATATAGACGCGCGCTTAAATTTTAAGAACAACTGAAAACCGAAACATTAAACTGTACATCAGTATTGGATTAGACCAGAGTAAGAGCAATGCTTAACAGGTCTACTCAGGCAATGGAGCTACTTCTAGAAAGTGTTCCTGGGATTACGCTGTTATTTAAACATTGAGCTGCGGTGGCTCAAGTGGTTAAGACGCTGAACTGCAGGCTGCGGAATGTCGGTAGTTCAGCAGTTCGAGACCCGGGTGCCACATGATGGAGTGAGCTCCCGTCTCTGGTTCCAGCTCCTGCCAACCTAGCAGTTCGAAAGCAAGAAATTGCAAGTAGATAAATAGGTACCACTTCGGTGGGAAGGGAACAGCGTTCCGTGCGCCTTGGTGTTTAGTCAAGCCGGCCACATGACCACGGAAACGTCTTCGGACAGCGCTGGCTCTTCGGCTTTGAAACGGAGATGAGCACTGCAACCCTACAGTCGGATTCGACTGGCTTTCGAGCAAGGGAACCTTTACCTTTTTACCCCTCATTTCTCCATGGCTCAAGGGACTTTTGTGTCTGTGTTTAGAAAAAAATTAGAATCCAGCAGCACCTTTAAGACCAACAAAGGTTTCTTTCAAGGTGTGAGCTTTCATGGGCATGCACTCTTTTTCAAATACATTGGAATGGTAAGTAAGATTCAGACTTATAGACGGGGGCTGAGCAGCAAATTATCATGTAACCGTGATGAAGACCTCCAAAGACAAACTAAATAACAAGCTAAGGTTATAAGGTCAACAGTTGTAAAGCAATAAATATGTCAAAATAGCAGATAAATGTGTAAAGGTATCTTTTCTACTAGTGGGAAGTAAACTGATACTCTCCATTCTCTCCTCTCAGGTGTGGAGGTCACTTAACAGCTTTTCTTCTTCTTCCCTTTTCTGAGGTGGGTGCAGCAAAACATCCCAATATTCCTTGCATTGCATTCAGTATTCTAATATACTATTCTAAAAAAGAAATACGCTAAAATACAGAGGATGTATAGTCCATAGAGGATTTACAATTTCTTGTTGAGAATACACATGTGAGGACTGAATGAGAGCATATATAATGGGATAAAAATCCAATATCCCTGTTGAGTCCTGGGGAGGTTTTTGCTCCAAGTGTTGTAACAACTTGTAATTCAGCAGTTTCCCTTTCCATTTTGTTCCCAAAGTTCCTTTGTAATAAAACAGCTACTTTGAGGTCACCCACTGAGTGTCATGGAGGGATGAAGTGTTTCTCCTACAGGTTTCTCAGCCTTGTGACTCCTGATTCAGTCGCTCTCGACTCATAGCGACCCTATGAATTAAATGACCTCCAAAACATCCTGTCCTTTAGAGCCTTGCTCAGGTCTTGCAAACTGTGGGGCTTCCTTTCTTGAGTCAATCCATCCAGGGGTCATTTCGCAGAAAATGAGGTGCAGGAGCTCATTAGCATAACTCATTAGCATAACTTATTTGCATATGCCACACCCCCTGACATCACTAGAAGTGTGTCGGGAGGCAACACCCACCGCTCAGGCACCACTGGACTCTTTTGGATTGCTAGCTATTGGGGGGGGACACGCAGATCTGCCCTCGCAGAGGAGGGAGAGCTTGTGCCTGAATAAAACTTGCTCTTAAAGGTGCCACTGGACTGTGTTGGGCCGGGGGGCGGGCTCTGCAACTTACCTGGCTGCTTCTTGCTCTGACTGAGGGCTGCTGGGAGCAGGGGGTGGGGCTTGTTGCATGTGCCCGCCCCCTGGGCTCTTTACTGCAGGAGCGGAGCTCCTGTGCACTCCTGCAGGAAATGACCCCTGATTATCATTATCACTATTATTGATGATGATGATGATGATGATAATAAAAACAACAATAAACAAAACACAGAGACAATTAAACATGTATATACTTGCCCAGAAACTCCTGGTTAAAATTATACTGCTAAAAGTCCCACAGATTTCAGTGGATTTCACCTGCCTGTAAGAATTCTCACCCTGACATGGATGGCCCAGGCTAACCTGATCCTATCAGATTTTGGAAGCTAAGCAGGGTCAGCCCTGGTTAGTACCTGGATGGGAGACCACCAAGGAAGCCCAGGGTCACTACACAGAGGCAGGCAATGGCAAACCACCACCGAACGTCTCTTGCCTTGAAAACCTTACGGGGTCACCATAAGTTGGCTGTGATGGGTGACCACCAAGGAAGTCCGGGGTTGCTACGCAGAGGCAGGCGATAGCAAACCACCGTTGTTTCTCTCTTGTCTTTTCTTTCCCCCCCAATTAACATTTTATTGAGAGCTAACAAACAAGAAACACCATGCATACAATGTATTCACATAGAGTAGAATAATATACATGCAATACGTAGGACAAAATAAAACACATAACAACGTACCAGATCACTGGGTAATTAAGCTATCTGACCTAAAAATAAATTATAGTTGTGTGATTACCAAATAAGGAGCTGCGGTGGCGCAAGTGGTTAAGACGCTGAACTGCAGGCTGTGGAAGGTCAGTAGTTCAGCAGTTCGAGACCCGGGTGCCGCATGACGGAGTGAGCTCCCGTCTCTAGTTCCAGCTCCTGCCAACCTAGCAGTTCGAAAGCAAGAAATTGCAAGTAGATAAATAGGTACCACTTCGGTGGGAAGGTAACAG
>NW_015166687.1:5115-8841 GCF_001447785.1 Gekko japonicus | reverse complement strand
ATAGTTATGGCGCCGCCCCCAGCGTGCCCCGCGTGATCGCGTCACTTCCTGGTGATGTGCATGTCGGGGTGGAGTTGCCCCCGGGGCCCGATCCGGCGGCACCGGGGAACGGGCCTCTGGGGCGGGGTTTCCCCGCCCCCTGGGGGGATTTGGGATCCCTAGTTCACACACAAAACGTAAGATCTTTAGGAAGAGGGGGTGATATCACGACCTATGGACCTTTGGCTCTTACCAATGGGAAACACCTTTAAGGTTCAGGCAGGGTTTCGATACACAGTGTGTCAATAGGGTTGCCACCAGTGTTCCCTCTAAGCTGAGTTAGTGTGAGCTAGCTCACAGTTTTTTAGCCTCCGGCTCACACATTTTTGTCTCAGCTCAGGGAGGATGGGGCTCCGGAGCAAACTAATTTATGCAGTGGCCAAATCGCCCGCTCACAACTTTAATGCTGTTAGCTCACAAAGTAGAATTTTTGCTCACGAGACGCCACAGCTTGAGACCCCACAGCTTAGAGGGAACATTGCTCTCGGCTGGGAAATATCGAGAGATTTGGGGGTGGAGCCTGGAGAGAGGGCGGGGTTTAGGAAGGGGAGGTACCTCGGCAGGAACCGATGCCAGAGAGTCCACGCTCCAAAGCAGCCATTTTCTCCTCGGATTTTGGACTCCCACGTCGCTCGGCCTTGCAGAGAATCCAGAACTACCACATTTGGGTTTTGCGGCCATTCCAAATTCTGAACATTTTCTCATCTGGAGATCATATTGTAATAGCAGATTCCCTGGAGGTTGGCAACCCTATGTGTGAACTGCCCTGGAAGATGGAGACGAAGATGAAGACGAAGAAGAGGAGGAGGAGATTGGATTTATACCCCGCCCTTCACTACAACGAATAATTAGACAGTGTCATCGATGCAACGAACATGAAATTGAGCCAACTTCAGAGGACAGCGGAAGACCGGAAGGCCTGGCGTGATCTGGTCCATGGGGTCGCAAAGAGTCGGACTCGACTGTGCGACTGAACAACAACAACTTCACTCCCCGAAGGAGTCCCAGAGCGGCTGACAAACTCCTTTCCCTTCCTCTCCCCACAACAGACACCCTCTGAGGTCGGTGGAGCTGAGAGCGCTCTCGCGAGAACAGCCTGCGAAATAACAGCTCTGAGAGAACTTGTGACTGACCCACGGTCACACCAGCAGCTGCATGTGGCGTAGTGGGCAATCAAACAGTTCTCCCAGATTAGAGTCTGTGCTCCTAACCACCACACCAAACTGGTAAAGCTAAGAAAAGGGATAATGTGTGCACTTGATCCCTATGGCAGAGTGGGGATTCAGTTTGTAAGGATGCTTACGAAATCCCCCTCTTCCAAACCTCTCCCCGGATTTTGGAATTCCACACTGCTTGTGCCTTGCAGGTAATACAGAACTACCACATTGGGGTTTGGCGGCCGTTCCAGATTCTGAACACGGAATCGAACACATCCCCATGGAACACGTGAAGCTGCCTTTTACTGCCTTTTACCCTGGGTCCTTCAAAGTCAGTATTGTCTACTCAGACCGGCAGCAGCTCCCCCAGGGTCTCAGCCGGAGATCTTTCACATCACCGTGTTGCCCTACAAGGCGCCTATTTGCGCTCGTATGAACTCATAAGTGATTAAAAACCTGAACTTTGCTAGTTGTGTGCACAAGGGACTGAACTGTAAGGTAACTCCAAGTGATGCCAGTTATAGACACACACCCAGAAGAAGGAAGCCTTCCTGTGAGATGATGTGCCTATGGTTCCTGTATGTTACCAAACCTCTTACCTGCAGTAAGTTGGACAAGTTCCCTAGCCATGTATAGCACTGAAAAGCCAGGCAGTTGCCATGCCAGGGCGGAAGACAGGGGACTCAAATTCCATGAAGAATCCCCTTCCTTGCACGTAGGCAACATTCTCTTCCCTCCTTAACTTGAGATGCCAGGGATTGAACCTGGGACCTTCTGCATGCCAAGCAGAGGCTCTTCCGCTGAGCCAGGGTCTCAGGCACAGAGGTCTCTCCCACCACCTCCTACCTGATCCTTTCACCTGGAGATGCCGGGGACTGGACCTGGGACCTTCTGCATGCCAAGCAGAGTCTCTTCCACTGAGGCAGGGTCTCAGGCACAGAGGTCTCTCCCATCACCTCCTACCTGATCCTTTCACCTGGAGATGCTGGGGACTGAACCTGGGACCTTCTGCATGCATTCCCCAATTATCCCGGCCCACCTCTATTCGCATGTATCTTTCCCTTCCAGCTTTTCAAGATGCTGGAAATTCCATGCATGGAGCTTCCAGGTTTTTGGCTTCTTTTTAAAAGCATTTTCTTTGCCTTTGCACCTTGCTTTGCATTTTCTGTATAGTTTTTTCTCAGTTGCGATGCCATCGTGTGTCGAGGTGTTACCAGGACTCTTCTGACAGCTTCCTACAGACCACCACAGGGGGTCCCCCAAGAAAGAAAAACAGAGAGGTGGAAAGTAGGACCCGAATCGGTAGACGTCTGTCAGAGGAAGGAGTTGTCAGGGAAACAGAGCTCGGGGGAAAGCGGAATGGAAAAGATCGCCCTCGGTGCACAGGCAAGAGTGACGTTTTCAAAACTCGGTCATTACCGCAAACGCAACAGGAACTCAGAGGCCCTTGCTTTCGGCAGCAAGCCCAGCCTAGTAACATTCCATGATGATCGTCAAGGCAAGGGAGCTTCTGAGCGTGCACAGAGTATTTTTCCTTCACAACAGGGCCAACCATCACAGGATGCCGGGGGCTCAAACTTGGATTTTCAGACACATAACTGAGAAAGCAGCCCGGAGGCAGGTGTGTGATCTACAGGTGGAAAAGAGCTAGGAAAGGGGGAGAGAGCCTGGCGGAAGAGCTCCGTCTTACAGGCCCTGCGGAACTGCGAGAGGTCCCGCAGGGCCCTGATCTCCTCTGGGAGCTCATTCCACCAGGTAGGAGCTGCCACTGAAAAGGCCCTGGCCCTGGTTGCAGCAAGCCTGGCCTCCCTGGGGCCTGGAGTCACTAGCCGATGTTGGGGCCCCGACCGTAGTGCTCTCTGGGGTCTGTATGAGGAAAGGCGGTCCCTCAGGTATGCCGGACTCTGGGCATATAGGGCTGGGGATTATTGGGAAGGGTACTGAAAACCGATCAGCCAATATCATAATGCCCCTCTATAAATCATTGGTGCTACCTCATTTGGAATACTGTGTGCTGTTCTGGTCACCACACCTTAAAAAGGATATTATAGCTTTGGGAAAAGTGCAGAAAAGGGCAACTCGAATGATAAAAGGGTTGGAACACTTTCCCTATGAGGAAAGGTTAAGGCGCTTAGGGCTCTTTAGCTTGGAGAAAAGACGACTGAGGGGTGACATGATCGAGGTTTATAAGATTATGCATGGGACAGAGCAGGTAGAGAAAGAGGTCCTTTTCCCCCTTTCTCACAAGACAAGAACTCCTCGTGGGCACTCCATGAAATTGCTGAGTGTTCAGGTTAGAACGGATAAAAGGAAGTCCTTCTTCACCCAAAGAGTGATTAACACTTGGAATTCACTGCCACAGGAAGTGGTGGTGGCTACAAGCATGGACGGCTTCAAAAGGGAATTAGATAAGCATATGGAGCAGAGGTCCATCAGTGGCTATTAGCCACAAGGTATAGATAGGGACTCTGGGGCAAGTGATGCTCTGTCATCTTGGTGCTTGGGGGGGGGGTCAACAGTGGGAGGGCTT
>NW_015166687.1:4601-4734 GCF_001447785.1 Gekko japonicus | reverse complement strand
TGGACCTCCTGATGGCACCTGGTATTTCTGGCCACTGTGTGATACAGAGTGTTGGACTAGATGGGCCTTTGGCCTGATCCAACATTGGCTTCTCCTATGTTCTTATAAGAGGGAATTAGGTAAGCATATGGAG
>NW_015166687.1:2752-3027 GCF_001447785.1 Gekko japonicus | reverse complement strand
CTGCTACAAAAGCACAATAACCAGGGGTCATTTCCTGCAGGAGCGCACAGGAGCAGAGCTCCGGCAGTAAAGAGCCCAGGGGGCGGGCACATGCGACAAGCCCCGCACCCTGCTCCCAGCAGCCCTCAGTCAGAGCAAGAAGCAGCCAGGTAAGTTGCAGCACCCCCACCGGCCCAAAACAGTCCAATGGCACCTTTAAGACCAAGTTTTATTCAGGTACACGCTCTTCTTCCTCTGCGAGGACAGATCTGCACGTCCCCCCCCCACTCGCTAGC
>NW_015166687.1:0-2409 GCF_001447785.1 Gekko japonicus | reverse complement strand
AGTGGAGCCTGAGTGGTGGGTGTTGCCCTCTGACGCACTTCCGGTGAGGCATATGCAAATAAGTTATGCTAATGAGCTCCTGCACCTCTTTTTCTACAAAATAACCCCTGACCATAACCATATACTCAGCCACAAGTTCTGTCAGTCTGGTGGATATATCAGCAAGTAAATATTGAGTTCTCCAGTTCCAGCTCCTGCCAACCTAGCAGTTCGAAAGCAAGAAATTGCAAGTAGATAAATAGGGACCGCTTCGGTGGGAAGGTCACAGCATTCCGTGCGCCTCGATGTTTAGTCATGCCGGCCACATGACCATGGAAACGTCTTCAGACAGCGCTGGCTCTTCCGCTTGGAAACGGAGATGAGCACCGCAACCCTAGAGTCGGACTCGACTGGCTTTCGAGCAAGGGAACCTTTGCCTTTACCTTAAATATTGAGTCATTCTCTCTGGGGCACTTAACAGAACACGCCAGGTAACAGAGCAGCATCTCTGATTCATATCAGACACCTTCTCTTGCCCCGTAGCCCTCTGGCTTACGGCCAAGCATTCGTCCTGTGTGGATTTCTGACCGGCGGGAGCCGAGATCTCTGCGCCCTTTTCAGCTGTAATCCTGTAATGCTCTGGTTACGAGCTCTAGTAATAGGATTCGCTCTTCTTATCCTCCCGCACTTATGAACGGGCCACTTCTTGAGAGAATTTCAGAACTCATTTTCATCAGAGAGAATCATGTCAAAGACAGGATCAGGACGGGAGGGCGGGAGCTACGGCTGCCAATCGCCAGGGGGCCGGCTGGAGATCTCCCAGAATTGCAACTGGTCTCCAGACGACAAAGATCAGATCCCCTAGAGAAAATGGCTTCCTTGGAAGGTGGGCTCTATGACGTTACGCCCCTCGGAGTTCCCTCCCGTCCCCAAACCCCGTCCTCCAGCGGCTCCAACCCCAACACCTCCAGAAATTTCCCAACCCCAGCAGGAATTAGCAGAAGTCATGTTGGAAGAAGACAAGCCATGTTGGATCAGGCCAACGGCCCATCCGGTCCAACACTCTGTGTCACACAGTGGCCAAAAATACCAGGTGCCATTAGGAGGTCCACCAGTGGGGCCAGAACTCCAGAAGCCCTCCCACTGTTGCCCCCCAAACACCAAAAATACAGAGCATCACTTGCCCCAGACACAAGAACATAAGAGAAGCCATGTTGGATCAGGCCAATGGCCCACCCAGTCCAACACTCTGTGTCACACAGTGGCCAAAACCCAGGTGCCATCAGGAGGTCCACCAGCGGGGCCAGAACTCCAGAAGCCCTCCCACTGTGGCCCTCCCAAGCACCAAAAATACAGAGCATCACTGCCCCAGACATAAGAACGTAAGAGAAGCCATGTTGAATCAGGCCAATGGCCCATTTGGCCCAACACTCTGTGTCAAACAGTGGCCAAAAAACTAGGTGCCATCAGGAGGTCCACCAGCGGGGCTAGAACTCTAGAAGCCCTCCCACTGTCTCCCCCCCAAAACACCAAGAATACAGAGCATCACTGCCCCAGACATAAGAACATAAAAGAAGCCATGTTGGATCAGGCCAATGACCCATCCAGTCCAACACTCTGTGTCACACAGTGGCCACAACCCAGGTGCCATCAGGAGGTCCACCAGTGGGGCCGGAACTCCAAAAGCCCTCCCACTGTTGCCACCCAAGTACCAAGAATGCAGAGCATCACCTGCCCCAGACTGAGAGTCCCTATCTTTCAATTTGCAGGCACCGTCATTTCAGGTCTCTGCGGCAACTGAAGGCACTCCAGGATGAATACGCAACACAGTCCTTGGAAGACTGTGTGCCACTGGGAAGCCGCCGAAGCGAGCCCCTTAAACTGATCCTCCTGCCACCTGTTTTTCAGGATTTTCCAACACCAACGACAACCACAACAAAAAAGGTGACTAATGCAATAATCCCAGCTCTGCCCCTTTCGCGGGCCCTGCCAGGAACACCTACACGCGCACGCAAATCTATGCGCTGCACCCTGTTTTCCCCAAAGAGCAAACGCTTCTCTGTTAGTGTTATTTCTATCCCGGTTCCTACGCTCCCATCTGGAGCGCCAGGTTGTGGAAGATGAGATCCATTCAGCCCTCCGCCTTCCACGCGGCTCTCCTTCCAGCTCCGGAAGAAAAACACCAAAACCGGGGCCAAGCTGGTAGGGAGGGTGCGGGGTCTTCTTCATCAAGCCAGCGCTCGTTTCCTGTGCGGCACACGCTCACCACATCTCCACGGACAGCTCCATGACGGCACTGGTAGAACGGAGGGGCCAGGTGAAAATAGCAAGTGACACAGTCAATTCCCTTTATCCAGGATCACCAGTCTCCCCAAAAGATACAACACTGACCTAGGGTTGGCAACCTCTAGGTGGGGCCTGGGGATCTCC
>NW_015166686.1:5366-14528 GCF_001447785.1 Gekko japonicus | reverse complement strand
CCGGCCCGTGTGACCGGGGCCATAGACAGATTAAAAAAGAATCATTTGAATTTAATCTCCTATAGAGTTTGATTGTTGGACTAATTGTGACATGGACCAGATCACGCCAAGCCTTCTCGCCGATTTCCTCGCAGGGGATCACTCTTAGGAATCGACTAATTGTGACTAGGATTAATGTAAAGAGAGATTTAAGGTGTGGTTAGAAATTCACTTAGAAATGTGATCTGAGATGATGTCAGGGAAGGTGAAAGTATTTAGCCATGTTAGTCATGTTGGAATTTTGTGTTAAGATACGATATGGCAGTCTTTCTTTTTGTGTATTTGTTGATGTTTATGTATTGCTGTTGCTCGTCTCTTTTTCTGTTGCAAAATTAATAAAAGAATTGGGGGAATATATATCCATATATATATAATACATATCCAATATGGTCCACACAGGACTCCTTAAATACAATTCAATGTATTAGAGAACAGCCACACCCTCTTCCTGTACAGCCGAAGTCTTCTCTAAAGTGGTCAGTAGCGACGAATGCCCGGGTTTTATTTGCTTCAGTATTTCCTTTCTTCAGGCCACCTTCCAGAAGAACTATAAAAGAAGACTTCCGGCAAGTAACCCCTTGCAAAGAAATTTCATGCAGATAAACTCAAATAAACTGAACTTTGCGGCGGCAGCTACTAGAGCAATGTTTTTTTGGGGGGGGAACGCACAGCCAATCAAATCTCCAATGGCCAATCAGAAGTCTTGCTGGGCGAAAGCCCCACCTAGCCCCGCCTACTTCCTGAAAATACTTGACGGGAGCCAGGAAGGTGTCACCGTGAGCCCCATGTTGGGGGGCCCTGCTCTAGCTTTGCTGTGTTTATGGTCAATAACGTGCCAGGAATCCAAACTTCAGAGCCATCTCTTAATGGTGCTGGTCAAGTCATTAGGTGTGGCCACCAGACCCTCCCAGAGAATGACATATTCCAGCCCAGGCAAGCCTGATCTCATCAGATCTCAGAAGCTAAGCAGGGCCTACCCTGGCAAGGACTTGGATGGGAGACCTCCTTGGAATATCTGGCCGGGATGCAGAGGCAGGCAAATAGCAAGCCACCGCTCTGAAATGTCCAAGTCCCACTAGGGGTCTCCAGGAGTCAACCATGACTTCCAGGCACACACACACACACACACACAAAATGCTCACCAACTTTTTTATTTTATTTTAAGAATGACACAGTCCCTTTTTTTGATTTCTGAGCCACACCGCTGCAGAAAGTTTGCTGGTGTGCCACCATCTCATTTGGATGTGATTCTCACGATTTCCAGCAAGACCAGGAGCATTTGGTTCCTCTTGGGCTCAATTACAGTTCTGGGCACACTTTTGTGACTCCACTAGTACTAGCCTCTTTGGAGAATTTACATGCTCAGCACATGTATTCACAGCTGAAGTGGGCAAGCTGAACTTTATCAAGAATAAGTCCTACACTTAGGTACAAAAAAGCAAAGGCACAGATATAGAATGGGAGGGACTTGGCTTGGCAGCAGCACATGTGAAAGGTAACTAGGTGTTGTGGTTGATCACAAGCTAAACATGAGCCTGCAGTGCAATGCGGCTGTGAAGAAAGCTAATGCAATCTTAGGATGCCTTAACAGAAGCATTGTGTCCAGATCAAGGGAAGTGGTAGTTCCACTCTATTCTGCTATGGTCAGACCCCACCTGGAGTACTGTGTCCAGTTTTGGGCACCACATTTTAGGAAGGATGTTGACAAGCTCGAGCGTGTCCAGAAGAGGGCAACCAGGATGGTGAGAGGGTTGGAATCCAAGTCTTATGAGGAAAGGCTGAAAGAGTTGGGTCTGTTTAGCCTGGGAAGGAGAAGGCTTAGAGGGGACATGACTGCAGTCTTCAAGTATCTGAAGGGCTGTCATGTAGAAGATGGAGCAGATCTATTCTCTCTTGCTCCGGATTGCAAGACTAGATCTAATGGGTGGAAATGACAAGGGAGTCATTACCGGGTAAATATCAGGAGAAATTCCTAACTGTAAGAGTGGTTGAGCAGCGGAACAGACTGCCTCAGGAGGTGGTGGATGCTCCTTCACTGGACGTTTTCAAGCAGCAGCTGGATGACCATCTTTCGGGTATGTTGTAGGTATGTCGGGCTATCTTTCAGTTATGCTCCTGCAGAGTGCAGGGGGTTGGACTAGCTGACCTGCAAGGTCACTTCCAACTCTAACATTCTATGATTCTATGATCTTTTCAGTAGTGAAGATACAAGAGCCAGTTTGGTGTAGTAGTTAGGAGCTTAGTAGTTAGGAGGTTAGTAGTTAGGACTCTAATCTGGGTGAACTGGGTATGATTCCCCACTCCTCCACATGCAGCTGCTGGTGTGACCTTGGGTCAGTCACAAGTTCTCTCAGAGCTGTTCTCTCAAGAGCAGTCCTCAAAAGAGTTCTCTCATCCCCACCTACCTCACAGGGTGTCTGTGGTGGGGAAGGGAAGGGAAAGGAGTTTGTGAGCCGCTCTGAGACTCCTCCAGGTAGTGAAAGGTGGGGTATAAATCCAATCTCCTCCTCCTCCACTACTTCTTCTTCTACTACTACGGCTACTGCTACTACTACTCTTTATGGTAGTCTTTAACCACCAAAACGGATAACAAGCACATATTTTTTCAGTATATTCTTCCCATGATATCCGTTCGGAGAGTGAATCAAATAACTAAATGAAAATGGATGTTTTTGTATTAATGCCATCATAAGGTAAACATAAAGGTTTCCCTTGCTTGAAAGCCAGTCAAATCTGACTCTAGGGGACGGTGCTCATCTCCGTTTCCAAGCCGAAGAGCCAGCGCTGTCCAAAGATGTTTCCATGGTCATGTGGCTGGCATGACTAGACGCCAAGGCGCACGGAATGCTGTTACCTTCCCACCGACGTGGTACCCTTATCTACTTGCAATTTCTTGCTTTTGAACTGCTAGGTTGGCAGGAGCTGGCGTCAGAGACAGGAGTTCACTCCATCATGCAGCACTCGGGTCTCGAACTGCTGGACTACCGACCTTCTGGTCTGCAGTTCAGCTATCATACCGAATCCTAAATAATGGCATTTGGTAATACCTGGCAATCTTTGGGGCCATATGTTGTGCAGTGTCTGGCTAAGATCTTTGAAGTCAAGGTTGGGAGAGAAGGGAGAAAGAGTGAGTCAGCGGTCAGCCGAGTTATACAGATTTTGCCACCAGAGAGAACTGCACAGATAGATCTGCCTGAGAGTTTTGACCAATCACCTTGCTGGGTGATGAAGGGCATTGGTTCTATCTAGAGTTGCCAGCGCTGGGTTGGGAAATTCCTGGGGATTTGGGGGGCACATCCTTGAGAGGGAGCGTTTAGTGAGGGGAGGGACCTCAGCAGGGGGTAATGTCTTAGAGTCCAGAAAAATGGGGAAACATATCCCTGTAACTGTAACATTTTTGTTAGGTTCTTTCAAAGATAAATCACATATTTTTATGCTATCCTACAGGCTTTCTATACTGAAGCTTCAGGCTTAATTACAACAGAGCTGGGAAAATAACAGAAAGGGTAGCTTAGTCAGTGTTATAACTATTAATGGTCTATTAGCATGGCTGAACTTTAACTAAGCATGTAACGTATTGGCCTTTCTCATCTCAGATCTTAACTCCTCATTATATTGACACACAGATAGTAACAAGTCTCCCAAGCGCTCAGCCCATCATTAGGCCCTTGATGTATATCCATCAGGTCTCTCAGTGATAAGGAGACTGCTGTTTTATGTAACTGACTCTCCCATTTTATAATATGTACATGTGAGATTAGGAGGGACGGTGGCATGGTATAGCCCAATCTTGCTAGATCTCAGAAACTAGTAATATAAGTGGTAACAGCCCAAGACAACTCATAGGTTGGAAAACTGGCTGACACTCAGCACTTAGGATGAAATGAAATACAATTTCTCCACTGTATTTAACAATGTGATTTTATAATAGCTAATAACACATCCACACTGTTACATATTCTGTCTTTCATAAGCATACCAAAAGTACAAAAAAAAGAGTGGGTTGACGAGACTCCCCGGAGTTGATTTTCATTTCGTTCACAACTTAATCCGAACATACTGAAGCACCTTACAAAATGACATAAGAGGTTATGCAATGCAATGCAATACAATTATACATATGTTGAAGCTATTTTTATACAGCTATTTCTATTCAATAAAAAATTATTATAAGGCAATGTACCGTGGTAGTCTCTCTTGAAAACCTACTATTCAGCTTACAGATACACACCTGAACAGCATACTCAGGATTGCAACAGCAGACATTTTGATGCAATAATTCAGAGCAAGAGGTGCCAGTTATCAGACACTGTTAAATAAAAAAATATTGTGAGAGTGCTAATGTTTTAAGCATGTTTTTATTTTAAGTAAAAAAAAACACCCTTTGGGTTTGTGTCCTTTATAAAGTTTATATCTCCGCTACCTGGCATTACCTTTTATGACACACATGGCCTGGCCCAACAAGGTCTCATTTATGTCGGATCCGGCCCTCTTAACAAATAAGTTCGACACCCCTGGACTAGATGGTTTGTACGGCCCCTTCCAACTCTGTGATTCAAGAATTCTATGGCTGTCGTAAGGATAAAGTGCAGGAGGGGGAATCAGGTGCTTTGGGGTCTCCCTTTCCGAGAACGGCAGGGTAGAAATGAAATAGGATGAACAGGGAGCGGTGGCGCAGGCGGTTAAATGCCTGCCGGTAACAACTAGGAACAGCCACTATGGCTGTTCGAGAATCCACCGTGGCCGGGGTGAGCTCCTGGCCGGAGTCCCAGCTCCCGCTACCCAGCGGCCCAAAAGCAATTAAATCAAGCGAGTAGGCAAATGGGTACCCACCCTTAGATAGGTGGGGGGCACCCTCCTCCTCTAGCGAGGTGTGTGGTGGCAGTACCAGCGGCGGTAACATCGGCGAGAACATCAGCGGTGGCGGCAGAGCCTGGATGGCGAGGTGTGGAGGAAGCGAGAACTGGCAGAGCGATCCCTGGTGGCCGCTGTAACATCAAGTGGCAGACGACTGCGGTGGAGACTAAAGAAGACGCACGATGACGTGCATTGTGGGCACGGCGGAGCCGAATAGGACAGAGCCGAGGCCGGAAGCAAGCACAGGGTGTGCGCCAGAAGCCGTCCCACCAACGAAGCAGTCAGCCCAGTGAGATGCCAGAGACCGCCGGGAGAATGAGGAAGCCGAGCCGGAAAGATACAGCAGGCCCACCACTAGGGTGCAGGTAGGAAATCCCCACCCCTATATCATGTGGCCTTAGTTAGGATTGAACAGTTCTCAGAACACTCCCTGTAAACCGCCCAGAGACCCCCTTGAAAAAAGGGGTTAGGGCGGTAAAATAAGTAGAATAAATAAATAAATTTATTTGAGCCGGTCTGTTGCGCAGTGCTTTGGGCTAGGCACAGGAACACCCTGTGGGCTACCGGTAACAATGTAAGTTCTTTGGTTCCAGGGACGTCCACTGCCCTCCGGTCTCCCCACTGTATTTAAAAAGGAAGAAAATTTATAGGGAAGGCAAAAAAATATTTTGGTCCTGGGTCAGGACAGCTGTCCTCAACAGCCAGCGCCTGCCTGTCTCCAGATTTGAAAGGGCATCGCGGAAATCAGGGCCAATAAATTATTTTGCTTTGAGGCCTCTCTTCCTAGATAGAGCGACTGTTCATTGTCTGGCCGATCCAAAGGGGAAGATGGGGAACGACCAAAATAGCCAATAATGAGCTTTCTATTTCCTGTTATAAAAATTAGACATGATGGCTGAGCGGCTGAGTCATTTGTATCCCGCTCAAGAGAGGGATTGTTGTTTTCGCGTATGTCAGGGCATAATTTTAACATCCTGATTTCTCTGATCGTCATAATCGGAAACAAAGAGGATGTAGGGGGAAAAAAGGAGAGTCCAAACTCAAAAGGGCCTCCAGTTTTCCGGCTTCCAGTGTCTGTGAAATGACAAGGGGGGCTCAGGAAGAGGAGAGAGATCAACATGTGGTTGGAAGGAAGTCCTTTCTTCCTGGAGGAGACCGCTCCGCCTTTTGGCGAGGCAACAAATAACCAATAATAACAGCAAGAGGGAATCGATTGTTGTATAGAAATGTGCTCAGTGGGTTAGGCCACAAGGTATACATAGGAACTCTCAGTCTGGGGCAAGTGATGCTCTGTATTCTTGGTGCTTGGGGGGGGCAACCGTGGGAGGGCTTCTAGTGTCCTGGCCCCACTGCTGGACCTCCTGATAGCACCTGGTATTGTTGGCCACTGTGTGACAGAGTGTTGGACTGGATGGGCCATTGGGCTGATCCAACATTGGCTTCTCTTATGTTCTTATATGGAGCAGAGGTCCATCAGTGGCTATTAGCCACAAGGGATAGCTAGGAACTCTCAGGCCTGATCCAACATTGGCTTCTCTTATGTTCTTATATGGAGCAGAGGTCCATCAGTGGCTATTAGCCACAAGGGATAGCTAGGAACTCTCAGGCCTGATCCAACATTGGCTTCTCTTATGTTCTTATGTTCTTAATCATATTAAAAAAGAACCTTTCTAACACAACACCCCCCATTTGAATGGTAGGAACCCTCTGAAAATCTACTGCCTTATAAATGCAGATTGCACCACACTATCAGACATAAATATCCCAATACCAAAGGTGTGAATTACCATTGACACTGGAGATGAAATGAGCACCACTGGACAAATTATCTGCTTCCTGCATGATGCTTGGGACTGTGGTCCATTCTGCATATGGCATTCGCTCCACATTTTCTCAGCACTCGACCTGGTTCCCCCTTGCCTCAGAATATCTGTTTTCATTCAATCTGGTATGCAGATTTTCCTGCGTCAGTACTTCCCTCAGTGGTCATTAGCCATCTGAGCAAAGTAATTCATGGCAAGGTGATATTTTATTTTATTTATTTATTTATTTACCTTCGAGTTGTATCCCACCTTGCCGGTGCAAGAGGGGGAAATTGGGGTGGAAATTGGGGTGGGGGGGATTGGGGCAGGGGGGAATTGACGGAGATCAATGAAGCCGTGTCAAGTTGCCTGCTTATCATTCCCTTCAAATCGGAAGCAAAGGAAGGAAAAGGCGTAGCTCAAAACCACATTCAGATACCCTGGGGCAATGCCATACTGACTGTGAAGACACCCTTGAATGTCCATAAATCTGAGCAGAACAGAAGAACATAAGAGAAGCCAATGTTGGATCAGGCCAGTGGCCCATCCAGTCCAACACTCTATGTCACACAGTGGCCAAAAATACCAGGTGCCCACCAGTGGGGCCAGGACACTAGGAGCCCTCCTACTGGTGCCGCCCCCCAAGCACCAAGAATATAAAGCATCATTTGCCCCAGACCGAGAGTTCCTATCTATACCCCATGGCTAATAGCCACTGATGGACCTCTGGTCCAGATGTTTATCCGATTCCCTCTTGAAGCCATTCATGCCACCACCACCTTCTGGTGCAGTGAAACCCATCCAGCCTCGGTTGAAAGCGTTGCATTGGCTGCCAATAGCATACCGAATCCGCTTCAAAGTGCTGGCACTCACCTTTAAAGCCCAACATGGCCAGGGTCCGTTTTACCTGAGGGACCGCCTTTCCCCATATATACCCCCAAGAGCACTTTGGTCGGGGACCCAACACCGCCTGGTGATCCCAGGCTCCCGTGAGGTAAAGCTTGCTGCGACCAGGGCTTGTTTGGTGGCGGCTCCTACCTGGTGGAACGAGCTCCCGGGGGAGACCCGGGCCCTGCTGGACCTTATGCAGTTCCGCAGGGCCTGCAAGACGGAGCTCTTCCACCAGGCTTTCGCATAGGGACCGCCGCTGCCACCACCACCAATGGTGGAGATACCATCGGGATTAGGAATCACTCTTGGAAGTTCCGCCATAAATTGCATGGCACTGACAATGTGGGATTGGCTCGAACTATCTGCTGGACAGTGCCACCCCAATGGGGAGGATTAAGGATGCCATAAAAACCACTCAAGACCGCCATGTTTACAGAAAGCACTTTATTATTGTTATTGTTATTAGTATTCATGATTTTACTGTTTTATCTGGTTTTATGTATGGGCTCATGCCCCTTGTAAGCCACCCTGAGCCCGCTCACGGGGAGGGCGGGGTAAAAAAATGCCTAAATAAATAAATAAATAATATGTTAATCGCTCTTTGGGTACCATAAAACCCAATGAACAGAGAAAGTGAAGGCAGCTTGCAGTGTAGAGGGGTGATTAACCTCCCAACCCGGCTGTGGGAAAACGACGAAGAAACGAATGGTTGCAGAATCAGCCTGTGTCTAGTTGCTTGGCTTGGAAGGGACCAATCCATGACACTGGGGGTAGTGGGAAGTGCCATCAAGTCATGATGACCAACTCATGGCAACCCTGTAGGCTTTTCAAGGGAAGAGATGAACAGAGGTGGTTGGCCATTGCCTGGCTGTGTGTCGTGACCCCGGACTTCCATGGTGGTCTCCCATCCAAGTACTCACCAGGGCCGACCCTGCTTAGCTTCCAAGAGATGACAATATCAGGCTAGCCTGGGCCATCCAGGTCAGGGCATTCCATGGCATTAAGTACAGGTAAGTCTACTTTTCGGGAAACAGTCTGAATCCTTTAGTGAAACAGGTAGCAGGGGTATGGAATCCATGGTGGCATAAAGTGCCATCAGATTCAACATCGAGTTGGAAGGGACCTCCAGGGTCATCTAGTCCAACCCCCTGCTCAATGCAGGAAATTCACAAATACCTCCCCCCACACACAGTGACCCCTGCTCCATGCCCAGAAGATGACAAGAAACCTCCAGATCCCCAGTCAAACTTGCCTGGAGAACAAATGCTTCCTGGCCCCAAAGTGGCGATCGGCATTTCCCTGGGCCTGTAAGAAAGGGCCACGAGAACTAAGCACTGAGGCAACCCTTCCTGCCCCTCCCTTCTCATGGATCTGCCTAAGTTCACAGGATCAGCACGGTAGCCATTGAGCCTGTAGGGCTTTCAAAGTCAGGGGTCATTTCCTGCAGGAGCACACAGGAGCGGAGCTCTGGCAGTAAAGGGCCCAAGGGGAAGGCACATGCAACAACCCCCTGCTCCCAGCAGCCCTCAGTCAGAGCAAGAAGCAGCCAGGTAAGTTGCAGACCCCCCCCCCC
>NW_015166686.1:0-5296 GCF_001447785.1 Gekko japonicus | reverse complement strand
TCTTCGAGGACAGATCGGCAGGTGCCCCCCCCCCCAACAGCTAGCAATCCAAAACAGTCCAGTGGAGCCTGAGCGGTGGGTGTTGCCTTCTGACACACTTCCGGTGATGCCAGGGGGTGTGGCATATGCAAATGAGTTATGCTAATGAGCTCCTGCACCTCTTTTTCTACGAAATGACCCCTGTTCAAAGTAATAGTTTACCAATGCCTGCCTCTGCACAGCAACTCTGGACTTCCTTGGTGGTGTCCCGTCTAATTCCTAATCAGGACAAACCCTGTTTAGCTTCCAGAATTGAGGGGGGGCCATGGCCTAGTGGCAGAGCATCTGCTTGGAATGCAGAAGGTCCCAGGTTCGGTCCCCGGCATCTCCGGTTTAAAAGGACCAGGGAAGAAGTGATGTGAAAGACGTCAGCCTGAGAACCTGGACAGTCTGAAAAGACCATGCCGTCCTTGATAGACCAATGGTCTGATTCAATTGAAGCAGGGGCGGATTCACCATGAAGCAGACAAAGCACGTGCTTAGGGCACCAGGTCCAAAGGGGGCACCACAAAGTTGGGGAAAGGGTGAAAAGCTTAGTTTGTACAGTATACTGTGTTATCCTATGAATAAATGTTTGTATTGCAGCAACCTGCACTGTATATCTGGTCAGACAGGCCAACAACTCAAATGGACTGGGTCAGTGCGGAAGGGAGGGGGGCACCAAGATGGGTCAAGTGCTTCGGGCACCAGTGAGCCTTAATCCGCCCCTGAGTCGAAGGCAACTTTGTGTGTTCGTGTGACCTGAGGAGACCAGGCTAGTCATTCAGGCCATTCAGGTCAGGGTATGGAATCCGGAATCACTTTGTATAGCTGCTATTGAAATGTCTTCGGGAAAGGGGGCGGGGAACCCACCAGCGATGGAGAATCCTTGAAAAAGTGGACTTTGCCTGGAAAATAGAGACAAACTGAGAAATTCTTGAGAGCGTCATCAAAGGGCAAGCCAGTACCCTCTGTTGAGCCCTCACCCAGCTGAAAGGAAGCAATTTTTTGTGGAGGAGGAGGAGGAGAAGAAGAAGAGAGGAGGAGATTGGATTTATACTTCACCCTTCACTACCTGAAGGCATTTCAAAGCAGCTTTCCTTTCTTCTCCCCACAACAGACACCGATGTTGGACTAGATAGAAGAAGAAGAAGAAGAAGAAGAAGAAGAAGAAGAAGAAGAAGAAGAAGAAGAAGAAGAAGAAGAAGAAGAAGAAGAAGAAGAAAGAAGAAGAAGGAGGAGGAGGAGGAGAAGGAGAAGGAGAAGAAGAAGAAAGAAGAAAGAAGAAAGAAGAAAGAAGAATATTTATACTGAAGGTATTTATACTGAAATACCTGAAGGCATTTCAGAGCAGCTTTCCTTTCTTCTCCCCACAACAGACACCGATGTTGGACTAGATGGAAGAAGAAGAAGAAGAAGAAGAAGAAGAAGAAGAAGAAGAAGAAGAAGAAGAAGTCTTAGGACTAGGTGGGACTACTGGTCTGATCCAGCAGGACTCTTCTTAGGACTAGGTGGGACTACTGGTCTGATCCAGCAGGACTCTTCTTAGGACTAGGTGGGACTACTGGTCTGATCCAGCAGGACTCTTCTTAGGACTAGGTGGGACTACTGGTCTGATCCAGCAGGACTCTTCTTAGGACTAGGTGGGACTACTGGTCTGATCCAGCAGGACTCTTCTTAGGACTAGGTGGGACTACTGGTCTGATCCAGCAGGACTCTTCTTAGGACTAGGTGGGACTACTGGTCTGATCCAGCAGGACTCTTCTTAGGCTCTTATGTATTTGTTAAGACCCACTGCATAATATTAACCTTCGTTGCATTCTTATATGAACTTAGTGAGGAAGAGAGAGAGAGAGCCAAATCTGGGGGCAATTAAGCCCGGCTGACTTTTGAAAAAAAAAATGCATCCGTGATAGTCGTTCCTTAAGCAAGAAATCCCATTACGGGCAGACTTTGACTTGGATGCTCGTCAAACTTGGCGACACAGCTGTGTGCGCGCTTTGGAAAAAAAATTAAAAAGACTGTAGAAAAGAGATAAAATTATCTCTCGTGCCCCATTTGGCAGTGAGTCCGAGATGTTCTGCAGCATTCGCCACTGAAACTAGATATAATCCAATTGCAGACATTTTAGGCCAACAGTCATCCGCCTAGACAGGAAGGAACCTAGCATGTTTGTCATGCACATGAGCTTCCAAGGAGATGCTATCCCACAATAATCCCCTGAGCCCTCTCCAGTATTCCCTAGCCTGGAATCCACAGGGTTTGGTAACCGTTTCTCACCACCCCAATCACATCCAGGAAAACAATAGATTAAGCTTACTGAATGCCAATGCTTCCTCTAAGCTGTGGAGTCTTGTGAGCAAAAATTCTACTTTGTGAGCTACTGGCCTTAAAGTGGTGAGCGAGCGATTTGGCTGCTGCAGAAATTAGTTTGCTCTGGAGCCATCCTTCCTGAGCTAAGACAAAAACGTGTGAGCCGGAGGCTAAGAAACTGTGAGCTAGATCACACTAACTCAGCTTAGAGGGAACACTGTTCAGTGAATGCAGTTATGTTCCAAACCAGGTGGATTGTAGATCTTGAACAGGCAAAATGACACCACATGGATAACAGAAGAAGAAGAGATTGGATTTATACCCCGCCCTTCACTCGGAGTCTCAGAGCAGCTTGCAAACTCCTTTCCCTTCCCCTCCCCACAACTGATGCCCTGTGAGGTAGGTGGGGCTGAGAGAGCTCTTTCGAGAACTGCCCTTGAGAGAACAGCTCTGACAGAACCATGGCTTGCCCAAGGTCATCCAGCTCCTGCAAGTGGAGGAGTGGCGGATCAAACCCGGTTCTCCCAGATTGGAGTCCGCGCACTTAACCACGACACCAAACTGGCTCTCTGTTGACTGTTACAGTTTGCTTTGATACGGATTTGGACTTTTACATGCAATACGCACTTTGTTGATATAGTTTCCGAACACCGAAAACTTGCGACCCTACTCTTGTTAATGCATTTCTTCATTTATGTGTGTGTGTGTGTGTATCCTGCTTGTTTTCATTATTCTCCACAATATTTTTGTTTTTCGCTAATGTCATTTAGCATCTGAAACCACTCCACTCTCCAATACATAGGACAGACGGACTGACATTCCAGTTGCCTCTGAAGAAGCAAGAAGTGACTCACGAGAGCTCCTACCCTGCCACAATTTTTGTTCATCTTTAAGGTGCTCCTGGACGCTGGCTCTTTTCTGTGGCGACGGACAGACTAAAATGACTACCCATCTTGATCTTTCTTTTTAAAGGGAGTCAAAAGATGAAATCATGGAACTGATCTATTTACGGGATGCGCATCGAGGACAGAAAGGCCGCTTTCACTGGATAGAGGATTCTGCATCATAGACTTGGGTCACCTCACAATTCATGACTCCCCTCCAGGTTATCTACTCTGCCTGCATCCCTCCCTTGTAAAACCATCGCCTCCCCTGTGAGTAGCCAAGGCAGACTTCAGCGTTTAAAGGCAAAGTTTGAGCTGCGGTGGCTCAAGTGGTTAAGACGCTGAACTGCAGGCTGTGGAAGGTCAGTAGTTCAGCAGTTCGAGACCCGTATGCCGCATGACGGAGTGAGCTCCCGTCTCTAGTTCCAGCTCCTGCCAACCTAGCAGTTCGAAAGCAAGAAATTGCAAGTAGATAAATAGGTACCACTTCGGTGGGAAGGTAACAGCGTTCCGTGCACCTTGGTGTTTAGTCATGCCGGCCACATGACCACGGAAACGTCTTCGGATAGCGCCGGCTCTTCGGCTTTGAAATGGAGATGAGCACTGCAACCCTAGAGTCGGATTCGACTGGCTTTCGAGCAAGAGAGACCTTTACCTTTATAAGGACAGGGAGTCAGAAGAAATTATTTACGAGCCCTTTAAAATGGAGTATGCGGCCTACTGGGATTTTGATTTTTTTTTAGCCTCACATCTTTTAACGAAGGCAAGAGTAAATGAAATCCCCACAGAGCCACAAGCCTATTAAACATGTCAAATAAGGTGGGCCGGTTCTTACATTTGTCCAGACCACGTGTGGAAACATCCAAGGGGGGTTGTCAACTCTGGCTTGGGAAATACCCAGAGGGCGGAGTTTGGGGAGGGGAGGGGCCTCAACGTGGGGCTGTCATTCTCTCGATAAGGGGATCCCAATCCTCTGTGCCCCAGCTGGCTGGCAGGGGAAGCCCCACCCCTGAGAAGCCCCCTCCCGTCACCGCCAGCACGATGACATCACCAGGGAGTGACGCCACCCTGTTTCCAACATAGGGGATGATGCTCTAGGTCAGTGATGGCGAACCTTTTAGAGACCGAGTGCCCAAACTGCGACCCAAAACCCACTTATTTATCGCAAAGTGCCAACACGGCAATTTAACCTGAATACTGAGGTTTTACTTTAGAAAAAACCACTCATACATTAACTTAAGATGATCCAAACAAAGTAAGGAAAGCAATCCCAAATGCTTTCATTGACTTAAAATTATTTGGCAGAGAATTCGACACTTTAATGACGGTCTGGGCCTGGCTGGGGCGATGGCACACGTGCCCACAGAGAGGGCTCTGAGTGCCGCCTCTGGCCCCCGTGCCATAGGTTCGCCACCACTGCTCTAGGTTTTGGGCGAGCACACGAAAGCTCACGCCTTGAATAAAACTTTGTTGGTCTTAAAGGTGCCCCCTGGACTCAAACTTTGTTCTTTCTTGTCAGCAAGCTGCCATTCTGTTTTCTGTGACCTCTGTGTACATATCCTTTCCCTGTTGGTTTCTATCATCCTGCTCCTGCGTTGGAATGCAAAAGATAACTGCTGGAGGTTGTGTGGGGGAGAAGTATTCTATTTTTAATGGCCAATGGAAATTCCTGCAGCGGCCACAGGATTCCTTCCGATTTCTTCCCCCTCCCCTCCCCCCTTTTTGGTGCCATGCCATTTCTAATTTCCTCTTCCTTTAGGGCCTTCTGGTCCAACCTGTCACCTGATTTGCCACTGCCCGGACCTCCAACTCTTGCTCAGGGGGAAGAGAGGGTTCTTTCCCCCCCTTTCCCCTCTCAACATGCTAAAATTGGATCTGCTTTAGATTTATTATTTGTATTACAGTAACACCTAAAAGTCCATCACCGACCAAGATGGGGGGGGGGCTGTCACATCGCTCTGCGCGGCATACGAACATGTTGTGGGAGGAAAGGCTCGGAGAGGTAAAACCGTTTGCCCAAGATCAGTCATGCGAGCAAGGTCAGCCGCCAGGGCCTGTTGCATGAGTCCCATTCCTCAGCT
>NW_015166685.1:6067-15142 GCF_001447785.1 Gekko japonicus | reverse complement strand
CAAACATAAGCTCATATCGTTACAATCTTGAAGTACTAGAGGATGGTATGTGTTATGTCTTGCCATTGACATGTAATGTAAAGCTTGAAACCTCAGCTGGATTGTAATCTGGAACAACACCATTGGCTGAAGCGGGTTTTGTAACCAATGAAATGTAAGAGTCTGTGCTGGAGGGAAGACAAATGATTGGTCATTATCCATGAAATGTGATTGGATGTTAACAGTGTGAGGGCGTGGCTACACCAGCCTGGGAGAGTTTAAAAGGAGCTATCCTCCACTGTTATCTTTGTGTGGAGTTGTGTGTCGTCTGATGCTGTGTGATCTTTGGAAGTTCTCGTTCTCAATAAAGCTGATTCACTTTGTTACTTACTTCGTTGTTGAGTTGCATACTTAACAGTACGGAGTTGTTTTCTGTTGCCCCAGAAGTTCATACCAGAACCAACAGGTTGAAATTAAATCAAAAGAGATTTCGGCTAAACAGAAAGAAAGCGGTTCCTCAGTGGAACAGGCTTCCTCAAGAGGTGGTGGGCTCTCCTTTGGAAATTTTCAAAAAGAGGCTAGACAGCCATCTGACAGCAATGCTGATTCTGTGAACTCAGGCAAATAATGAGTGGAAAGGCAGGAAGGGTTGCATCAGTACTTAGTTCTTGTGGCCCTTTTTTTACACGCCCAGGGAAATGCTGATTGCCACTTTGGGGTCAGGAAACAATTTTTCTCCAGGCCAGTTTGGCCAGGGATCCTGGAGGTTTTTTGTCATCATCTGAGCACGAAGCAGGGGTCACTCGGGATGTGGGGGGAGATATTTGTGAATTTCTTGCATTGTTCAGGGGGTTGGATTAGATGACCCTGGAGGTCCCTTCCAGCTCTATGATTCTATGTACTCTAAACAGAGGGTAGAGTGGATTATGTTTGGGAATGGAATGGTTGACCTCTTTTTCAAACACCAGACTTTGACCTCTTTGTTTAGCCTTATTCTGTAATTGAATAACTTTGCATCTGTTCTTTATGCCAGCTTGTTAGTGAGACTTGGGCACTCTGACGAGCATGCTTCAGAATGATCCTTTTTAATAAACTTTGTTAGAAAAGCCTTAAATGAATCTTTTATCTCCCAGATTGAACTTGGAGAAGTGTGGGAAGGGTTGTACTGGAGTTTTGAGAACTCCGCTAACAGAAGACTGTAGCAAAGATGTTTAAAAAGGCAAGGATTTGAGTGTACAGTCACTAAAAATAAAGACCAGCTACAGATTTTACCCATCTGGTCATCTATAGTTTCTTTCCCATTCCTTCCTTCCTCATAGAAATTATTCAATGTTGAAGGGGAAAACAATCATGGAGAAAACCTTATATATAATTCAGTAGGCATAAGGAAGAAAATAATCATTAATGCAAAGCTCCTGGGAAGAAAATGCTTTTGGTGGCATTTTTTTTAGTATTATTTTTAAAGTGTTTGTAAACACTTTGGAATTCCAGAGATGATTGTTGAGGATTCTTTAATAATTGATTTAACAATTAATTGAGAGCTATTTTAATTTTGCCCCGAACATTCTTCTGAACTATTTCATTTCTTCTCCAAGCTGAAGTTTTGTTTTGTTTCAGTTTTTGTTATTGTTTCTGGGTGCTTTGACACTTTCGAAGCATTGCAGAAATAGCAGGAAAGTAATGAAAATATATCTAGTGTTGAGATGGTCTAGGATTTCCAAACAAGCTCTTTAAAAAAAGATCTTGCAAATAATCTTGGGACAATAACCCAGCCAGCTTTGTTAACCTCTAGCTATACTAAATATTATAGTATCATCCTGTGACTGAACTGTCATGCTCTCCAGGGGTCATTTCGTAGAAAAAGAGCTAGGGGAACTCCTTAGCATAACTCATTAGCATATGCCACACCCCCTGACATCAGGGGCCCGGCGGTGGACCTGCAAGGCCGGCAGGAGTGCGAGGAAGCCCTGCCAAGGCCCTCCCTGGTCCCAGGCAGGCAGGGGTGGGGAGAGGCGGGGAGGAAGCAACTTACCCTCCCTCTTCTCCTGCCTCCTCCTGGTTGAATGAGGGCTGGAAGCGGGGCGGCTGGAAGCAGGGGGCGGGGCTTCATTGTGTGCCCTGCCCCCTGCACCTCACCCGGGGGAACTGCGATCCCCCGCATTCCCCCCCGAAATGACCTCTGGTGCTCTCAAATTCTTGAACAGTTTGACAAAGACATCAGTCTATTGCCAATTTCTATAAAATCTCAAGGAATAACAGATTTTTTTTTTAAAAAATGATCATCATTCAATTGTTTAGTTGTAAAAGAGATGTTCAGAAAGATGTGGGACCTTTATTTTTTGGGGGGGGTTCTGTGGGAGGGGGGGAACACCATTCTTTCTGACTTTGGAATTTCAAATGTGTTACTTTTGCTGCTAAGATTACATTTCAGTTTTGTAATTGTCAAAAGTCCCAGTCCCCAGCCTGGGAAAGGACTTCTGGTACAAGGGGAGTGTGTCACAAAACAAAGTTACAAAGTACCAGAGAGAGTGCAAAACTCACCCTAGACTTCGTAGGTAGTCACCAGGTCTTTCAATCTATCCCAATAGCCCAGGAGAGAAAGAACAAGCCTCCCAGCTTCTCAGGAAGCTAAACAAGAAAAGTCAGCCCTGCAGAGAGGAACTGCCGTCTGAGTTTCCAAGACAAAACAGTTAACTGGTAGGCAGTCAAGAACCAAGGCTCTGGATTAAGGCTTTGAGGTTACTGAAGCCAAAAACCATGACAGAGTAAAAATATAAGTATTTATTTAAGGTGCAAAAATATATAAAACAAGACTAGACAGTGAAAGAAATAAAAGAAATAAACCTAAGCTTTTCTAGCATAGCTAAACATACAGAAACAAGGTTCCTGTTACCATTTATGGGTCCCGGTCACACGGGCCGTAAAATGCGGGGGGGGGGGAAGCATGGCAGTTTGGCCCGAAGCAAAATAACGCGCGGCCGCCCGATCACACATCCCATCGAGGTCCCATGGGTAGGGGCGAGGTGGTGATCACATGAGGATCCTGCAGCGCGGCAAAGAAGCAGTGCGGCGTGATCTCACCAACAGCTAGCGCGATTCTGCGGAGCAATGGAACTTTCGCTTTCCTCTTAGTGCGCATGCGCCATTGGGTGCTTGTGCGCATCCTGTGGAGACTTGGGGGAAAAACCCTGTTTGCGATGGGACATGAGCGGGCGCCGGATGCCACAGACTAGCACCGGAAACGCGATCAGACGCCAGCCCTTGCCCCGTGGTTTCCGGAAAGTAATACCTCGGAGGTACTAGTTTTTAACTCCACATCTTCGGCGGGAAGCCTCGGGTTCGCCATGGGAGCTCTACGCTTCCCAGATGTTGCGGTGTGATCACGCCCAGAAAATCCGCCTATCATCTGTCTCAGAAGCGTGGCTAATGCTCCGTGTGACTGCAGCCAAGGTTTAGCAGAGACAGTCAGTTCCGATAAGACAAGATGTTCACAACGTTAGCCAGTCCAGGCAGGAATCAACTGGGATGCCATTCTGAGAGCTCTTGAACCACTGACATAAAGTCATGTCAAGTAGTCACAAATTCCGTGCCATAGTGTGAGGACTAACTAGATTTATAGGAAAAAGGTCTCTGACTGATCCTAGGCCTTGGGACCAATGAGATACCTGAGAGGTGATGTAACTCTCTTAGTTGCTAGGCACATGACATCCAAGGATGGGCAAGAGAGAGTGGGAGAGAAACGAAACTATACTGCAGCTAGGTCCATTCCTGCCTCCATACACAGGTGTCCATAATTGCAATGGCTCGGAATGTGCTAATTGGAACCACCAAGGGCAGTTGGTACTGCCTTCAGCTGAAAACAATTTGGCAAGGTCACCGTGCTATCCACTTCTGAGCCGTCTCTAACTGTACCTGGGAAAATTCTTGAAGGCCTCTATGCAGCCTGAACCAAAGATTGTACTTTACAGATTAGAGTAAGGAACCATTTTTCTTTACAGTAATATCTTCCACTAAGTGGTAGTAGAAAGAGCAGACTTTCCTGGAGAGATAGAAAATTGACCACTATGCTGATTGAAAGTTTTACATTTCCCATAATATATTTAATGGAGATTTCACTTCCCTGAGAGGGGCTTCCCAATAAAATTATTTCTTGAAAACCAGAGTTTCGGCTTTGCAAACATTCCTTGTCTTGTTCATTGTGATGCCTCACTTGTCTAGCTCAATTAAAATTTGAATAAATATATTCTTTTTTATTCACTCATGCACATTTGGTGGCCTTCTGGGTCATTTACTTTCATGAAGAAAATTACAGCATCTCAGCTTCCCAATTCCTTTTCAAACCATTTTGGCGAGAAAGCGCCATTGCTTAGGCAACCATTCAGCTTGTCAGGAAGGATTCCAGCTGTCTGAAACAGTTGGCTATTGGAAGGTCATTTAGCATCAACCATATATCTGATTTCCATTGGTGGCCCCATCACATGGATCAAAAAATCTGCTTAATGGGGCCAATACAAGCTAGAAAAGTTGTGTCTGGGGGATCCTTAGTGTCTGGGGGATCCTTAGATTCTGCAAATCTGGAGGATCCTCTGAAAAATCAGAAAACTTAAAAATGGAGTTAAAAATCCTCCAAAGTAAAAAGTTATTTCCAGATATCACAGGAAAAAAGAAATCAAAATAGCACTTGATGCTGTACCTGTGGGACCCAGGTCATGAAAGGCTTTAACATCATGACCAGCACTTTGGATGAAAATGAGAAGCAAGCTGACAGCCAATGTAGCTGTTTCAAAAAGGGCAAAGACATGTTCTTATCAGCTAGCCCCTGAGAATAACTGGGCAGTCGTATTGTGGTCCAGATGCAGTTTCCAGGTTCTCTTCAAGGGCCACCCAAATTTAAAGCATATTACATTAATCCATCCATGAGGATCAGTGTGGCCACGTCAGCCGAGTCTTTAAAAGGAGACAGTTGGTAAAACAGATGCTGGTGATAGGAGGTGCTCTTGGCAGCTGCGCCAAACTGCTTTTCAAATTGATGGGCCATAGGCAGTGGTCATGCAGATTCTTTTCGTTTGAGGGCAATCTCACTGAGCCAGAAGATTTGCCCTGTGTATATACATGGACAAGTGATACTGGGGAAAATAATTTATTTTCTTGAAGGTTGTGCCCTTCACCAGGCACTAGGTTTTCAGGGTAGCATCACCATTCATTTGAACCCAATGAGAATGAGCTTGGCTGCCCATGTTTGGAGATGACCGACTATATCAAATGGAGGCTAATTTAGAGGTAGAGGATTAAGAAAATGTTTGTGTTGAATTTCCATTTCTGCAAGGATCACTGTCTCTATAATAGTTATAACTAAGTAACTAGGCAGCAGAAGAAAGTGTCAGGCACTGTTGTTAAGAATAATTGGAAATGTAGGAGGAGTCCTTTAGTTACCATCTGCTAAGATGCAGTTGAGGGCATTTTGTGGCAGCAAGCCTTGAAATCATCGCCACAA
Source organism: Gekko japonicus (assembly GCF_001447785.1). Classification (NCBI taxonomy): domain Eukaryota; kingdom Metazoa; phylum Chordata; class Lepidosauria; order Squamata; family Gekkonidae; genus Gekko; species Gekko japonicus. The sequence continues at coordinate 9,669 of NW_015166685.1, read as the reverse complement.
ATACTTGTTTATGTAGAATTTGGTACATTAAACTTTTCGTAAAGACTTTCAATTACTTTCTAATGTTGCCACATTCATTGAAGCATGTGTTTCCAACTGCTTTTACGCTGCCTCTTAATTTCCAGAATGTGGTGTGATTGAATTTCCCACTCTATTCCAACCAGGTTTTTGTGTTGGACATTTGTTTGCTGTATGAAAAGCAAATAAACTTCTAGAGTAGCTGGACTCACTTAAGCATAAAGGTTTTTGTCAGCCTCTTGAATGGCTGCTTATGACAGAGGCTTCACTTGATCGGCATCATAAAATCCCCCCCTTTAAAAAAAAAACCAAGCATGGTTATTATTATTGTAGTTGACTTTTTCCCACACACACAAAAAAATCACTTTGGGGATGTATATGTGGGTAGGGGTGCGTTAGCCAAATTGCCTTGATATTTTAACAATATGGTGGATTATGATTTAAAAATCGGCAATAGGCAAATTAGGGAACAAGGACCGGTGTATACAGAGGTCTCGCTTCTAACCAGTCATCAGACTTAGACTGACTTCAGAGTAAAATTAATACTGTTTTATTTAATGTATCTCAACCACACAAAATCACAAACACGTTTCACATATATAGTCCTAAGAAACTTAGATAGAAAGGGTAAAGTGACGGTCGCATTAGCAAGAATGATCGTTGGTGGGTAATATTTACCTATCCTTGATGGATGAGCGATCCTCAGGAAAAATAGGGGAGATTATAAGGAATGGGGGGGTTCATGTGCCTGAACCAGCAAGCCACATGGAAACTCGTCGGTAGCGCTAAATCCGAGAGTATGGGGAGGGATATAGAAAGCAGAATGCAGGGAAGAGAGAGAGCGAGGGGCAATGGCTGCCTCCTTTTAAGGGGGTACCTGGAGGGGGAGGGCTATGCTGGCCACATCCCCTTGGCACACCTCTAGTTAGTCCGTCCCAAAAACACACCTATTGGGTACAGGGAACAAGGGGAGGGAACAGGGAGTGGTCAATATTGAGAGCTTGTAACTTGGACTGGAGAGTGGCACCTGGATGAAGAGGGTATGAGTCACCGAGCTAGGGCTATTGTTTCTTGATGGGCTTAGCTGAGCCTGTTGATGGGCGAGAGATTAGTTTCCAAGCAACCAGGTGTAGAACCTCTTGGTTACCTGCAGTCTTGCAGGTAGATGTATGGGTGGGGGTTCACCTGCGTGTGTCAGAGGGAGCTCCTTATGGCGTTTGGAGCTCTTTGTTCTTGAGCTTTGGCATGGCATGGTGTTTGACTCCTTCATGCAGCCAGGAAACTGGTCCATCTCACAGCAGGTAAGAGGGCAGGTAACCTTGAAGAACCAACTGGAACAGCAACGCAAAGGAAGACTTTCTTCTCTTATGTGTGTATTCTCAACCGGCATCACATTGGGTCATCATGCAGTACAGTCCCTTTAAGCAAATGTTTGCACGGTCCATTTTATCACAGTCCAGAAGAGCACATTAAGTGCCTTGCAGGGCAACAGGTGGAAGGACTATGTTTTCCCCCCCCCTCCTTTTTGGCATTTCATATTTCATTCACTTTATGAAGCTGAGGATTGACTTTAGAATTTGCTGTTTCAAAAAAAAAATGAATTGTCATCTTCCAACGTTTTGCTGCTTGGGAAACAAACATTTCATTGTGGGCTTAGTTTTCCTTACCCAATGTATTTGCAAAAATCACATTGTTCTCTAACATTTGTTCAACTTGGCACAACCCACCAGAAACATTGCCTGAAGTCAGAATCAGCAAAGTGAGGATTGTCCTTAAGCTCAGCCATCATTTTATTCAGATACCAAACATTTGAATGGAGGTTATTTAGAAATACTTCATTCACTGTCCCTGTGGTCCTAAGGTCACTACTCTTCACACATAAATAAGCAATAAAATAAATAACGCATCCATTTACTCACCCATGTAGAGTGCTTATCATGCACTCTTTATGAAAGATAAAACTCCAGACATCAGCATTTGTCAGGAGAATAGGTGAACAAAAGCAGGATAATGCACTGAGGCTATTTTTTATTGAGTTTTATCAGCAATCCTCTGGCCTCTTGTGGTTTTATTCATTTATTTAATTTAAACATTTATACCCTGCCTTATCTTCTCAGACTTAAGGTGAGTAACCCGCTCTGTTTGGTTTCCACTAAGGCACTTAAAAGGTTGCCAAACAGGTTTGCAAGAGCTTTTATTTCCCCTTAAACAGCATGCACAAAGCCTATGCTGATCCAGACAGGCTGACAGCCATGAATGTCAATACGGACCACTTAGACACACACCACCAAGTATTGTATTGACTCAAAAGCAAGATGACTTTTTTCAATATTTTTAGATCTCTAAAACACGGAGTCATGTGCACTTGATCTTAACCAAGATGGTGGCTGGCAACTAGACACCTTTTGGAGATCAGCTTGCTCCTTTTTTAATCTTTCTACTTTTATCCTCTCACAGAGTCATCTTCAATTTGGGTATATGACAGGGGCTGCTAAGTGATGGGAACATGTCACACGTCGGACCCAACTCATTGGTTGGACTATACCCTGCAGCTCTGTGGCCAGGTCTTCTCCCCAATGTACCAACTGGGACATGGGAGAAGCTAATGGATCAACCCCACCTCTCTCTGCTGCAGTGCCCACAGACAGTGGAGAGGTACCTCCTGCCTGTCAGCCATATCTCAGGGTCTTGAGCAGTCCCTGGTCCCTAGGAGACAACCATATTCACTGACTGAGTGAATAAAGGCCATAGGAGTGGTGCCTTCCCTGCCAGCCAGGTCTCAGAGCCTTGAGCACCCCCCAGCACTTGGTAGGCAACGAGAGCTTTGCCCACTTACCAGGTGGGTTTGGGTGGCTAGAACACTCTCCTATTCCCTTGCTCATACAGTGGTATACAGCTGAGCTCTGAGCAGGAGCAGGAGAGAGAGCTGTGAGAGTGGTGAGTGGGTTCCTTTTACTTGCTTTCAGCTGAGAGAATTTAGCTAAGGATATTTTGTGGGAAAACTGTGTTTAGCAGTGTGTGGAAGCACTTAGAGTTCTTGCAGAGTCCTGGCTGATTGAGTGTGGGAGAGGAACGGGCACTGTTTGACTGGGATTGCCTGTAATTGAGAGGAAGTGGAAGGGGCATTGTTTTGCCTGTGATTGAGTGCCTGGGTGAATTTGAATTTGAATAGCTGCTGCCTGACCTCTGCTGGGGGAGGCCTCTATTTAAGGAAGCACCTTGCCAGAGGCAGAGGAGACCAGCTGAGCTCTGAGCAGGAGCAGGAGAGAGAGCTGTGAGAGTGGTGAGTGGGTTTCTTTTACTTGCTTTCAGCTGAGAGAATTCAGCTAAGGATATTTTGTGGGAAAACTGTGTTTAGCAGTGTGTGGAAGCACTTAGAGTTCTTGCAGAGTCCTGGCTGATTGAGTGTGGGAGAGGAACGGGCATTGTTTGACTGGGATTGCCTGTAATTGAGAGGAAGTGGAAGGGGCATTGTTTTGCCTGTGATTGAGTGCCTGGGTGAATTTGAATTTGAATAGCTGCTGCCTGACCTCTGCTGGGGGAGGCCTCTATTTAAGGAAACACCTTGGCAGAGGCACGAGCCT
>NW_015166685.1:2916-3030 GCF_001447785.1 Gekko japonicus | reverse complement strand
CCATCCAAATAGTAACCAGGTTGACCTTGCTTAGCTTCCGAAATATGACGCGATCGGGCTAGCCCATGTTATCCAGGTCAGGGCAGAGGTGCAGAGATGGTTCGCCGTTGCCTG
>NW_015166685.1:0-2704 GCF_001447785.1 Gekko japonicus | reverse complement strand
ATTTGGAATACTGTGTGCAGTTCTGGTCACCACACCTTAAAAAGGATATTATAGCTTTGGAAAAAGTGCAGAAAAGGGCAACTCGAATGATAAAAGGGTTGGAACACTTTCCCTATGAGGAAAGGTTAAAGCGCTTAGGGCTCTTTAGCTTGGAGAAAAGACGACTGAGGGGTGACATGATCGAGGTTTATAAGATTATGCATGGGAAAGAGCAGGTAAAGAAAGAGGTACTTTTCTCCCTTTCTCACAATACAAGAACTCGTGGGCACTCCATGAAACTGCAGAGCGGTCGGGTTAGAACGGATAAAAGGAAGTACTTCTTCACCCAAAGAGTGATTAACACATGGAATTCACTGCCACAGGTTTGGCCTGATCCAACATTGGCGTCTCTTATGTTCTTATGGCTTCAAAAGGGAATTAGATAAGCATATGGAGCAGAGGTCCATCAGTGGCTATTAGCCACAAGGTATAGATAGGGACTCTGGGGCAAGATGCTCTGTCTTCTTGGTGCTTGGGGGGGGGGGTCAACAGTGGGAGGGCTTCTAATGTCCTGGCCCCACTGCTGGACCTCCTGATGGCACTGGTATTTCTGGCCACTGTGTGACACAGAGTGTTGGACTGGATGGGCCTTTGGCCTGATCCAACATTGGCGTCTCTTATGTTCTTATGTTCTTAAATGGTGAAGGAGGCTGTTGTTGCTGCTGTTGAGGATGATGAAGATGAGCCTGCTTTGCGGGGAGGGCGGGGTATAAATTTGATTATAAATAAATACATAAATAAAATTATATTTCCTTTATAGCCCATCTTTCTCACTGAGACTCAAAACTGATTACAAAGTATGAAAAGCAATTTGATCGGACAGCAATAAACACTGCAATAGAACTGGACAAAAACAATGTAAATAAATATCTGTCAATAGCATGATATACCATAATGAAGAAAAGGGGTTACAAGAATAGAGGGCATTGCAATAATAGGAGAGGCAATACGAACAATAAACAGTGCAATAGACTACACGTACCCCTTATAGAAATGATCTGCTGGGATGCTTCGTTACAGTACAGTTCTAATCTGGTTGTGAACATTTCTGTTTTTCACATTTGGGGAAATGATATAAATGTGGGGGGTCTTCCTGACTACCTCAGGCAGGCCATTGCACAAGGCGGGAGCCTCCACAGAGAATCTGTATGAATAAGCAGTTGCCGATTTTACTTATTTGCTGGGTGGCATCTTCAGAACGCTGTGTGGCATCTTGGGATGACTTCAGCTGCCGTGTTGGGGCGTGGCAGAAGAGGCAGTCCCAAGGGTGTATGTGTTCGGGTGTGATGGATAGGCCTCAACCCGAATTCTCCATTGTGAACTCTGATAGATTTTCTCAACTCTGTGACCCAGACTATATCTTAGGGCAAAGCATACTATCTGCAACAGAGACCAGGATATCTATGTGTGTGTGTCAAGCACTGGATATCTGCCTCAGAATCGAGTTCTGCTAATTGGGACTTCATTTCTCAGTGGAACAAATTAAACTCAAGAACTGTTGCCATGTTACTGAACAATGTTCATTTTCCCTACAAAAAGGAGAAACACAAACTGATGGTAAAAAAAAAAATACTTGCGTTTGCTTGCTATCCCCAAGCCATGTTTGCCACCCCTTTTATTCCTGCTAAGTTCCAATAAAGCTTAGAAAAAGGATACTTTGCCCAGGAGCTACTCTTTTTCTGTCAGATAGCATGTTCATAGTGTGCGTCTCTCCTTGGGGTACATAAAAGGCTTTCAGCGGTTACAGGGAATGGGGCACAGGTTTTACCAAAGTGTTAGTGCAAACAGTTGGGCCACCCCCCAAAGGCCATTGGCTGGGACACAAGGCAATTAAGGGCTTTGTATGTGATAATCGGAACCTTAATTTGAACCCAGTAACTGATCAAAGGAAGGGAAGGTGGCATGGTATAGACTGACCTTGTCAGAGCGTGGGAGCTGAGCAAGGTTAGTACTTGAAAGGGAGAACCAGCACCGGTGAGAGCCATCATAGGCCCCCGAAAATTCCTCTCCCCCTCATATGACCCGTATCCAAACAAAATATCATAACAAAACAAATCACTTAGCTTGTCGATACAATTAATCTATAGTAACACAAGAATTGGCCTGTCTGTCCATCTATCCCTTTGTGGGAGAGTTAACTCATCAGAGAATAAAGCTAGGTTACTCAAAATTGGCCGCCAGCTTCAGGATCATTGTGGGTGTTCCAGGGCCAAAACTGAAAATCATGGGGATATCCTGACCCAGGTTATCTTGAGACCCCTCTCCCTGTGCAATTTGCAATGGTATCTAAGGGTTTTTTTGTTTGTGGCAAGCATAACTCATTGGAAACTAATGCTGCATGTTTGAAAACTGGCCACCAGCCCCAGAGTGATGATGGAAGCTGCAGTGCCAAAAATGAAAGGAACTGTAACATCCTGGAACAGGTTATCTTCACGACAGGCAACATGTAATAAGAGAGCTCTTAAATAATAATCAGATCCCTGATCCCATGTGGAAGTTGCTAAGTGACAGACTGTCATCCAGACCTACCTTACAGGGTTGTTGTGAGGATAAAATGGAGGGCAGGAGAGCAATGCAGCTTAGATTCCCATTGGGGAGACAGTCTGATTATGATATTTGTTACAAATCTAATTTTAATTATGTAACGATATGAGCTTATGTTTGT
>NW_015166684.1:12311-15578 GCF_001447785.1 Gekko japonicus | reverse complement strand
TGATGCGCATACTGCAAAGAGGGGGGGGAATGGCATAAGTGTGCACTTACGCAATCAGACAGGGGAAAGTCCATCCATGGCTAGTTGGAACCCGTTTACTACCGGACTTTCCCCGGTGTCTTTTAACTCCACTTCTGTAGCGGAGCAGCATGGGTTGCTGACGACTGCGGGGCGCTTCCCAGATGTTGCTGTCTGATTGCGCCCGTTAGATCTGTCAGGCATTCACACCTATGTCGGATCTAAAGGTAAAGTGTCTCTCAGGGCTCTTTTTGTAGAAAAAGCCCAGCAGGAACTCATTAGCATAATAGGCCACACCCAACAGCAGAAGCTCATTAGCATAATAGGCCACACACCCCAACAGCACAGTTCATTAGCATATTAGGCCACACCCCCATGTCTTCCCTTGACTTGCCCAATTGCCCCACGGCTGCGGGATGCCTGGCAAGCTGGCCCTTAAATGTCTCCCCGATCCTTCCAGGCCCCCCCCTGGCCTGCCTGCTTTGGAGTCACGGGGGTTTTTTTTGCTCTCCAGGCCTTCCCTCTGTAGCCACGAGCACGGACGTTTTAGCTGTAGTGGGCACGGCCAACTCTGAAGCCAGCCGGAACTCCGCTCCTGTGCGCTCCTGCCCAAAAATAGCCTTGGTGTCTCTGAATGTGTTCTATCCGTTCTTGGAGCAGCTAGGCACATTATTTACAAAAATCTGAAGAGGAACAACAATAATGAACACAGGGCTGCCAAACTTCAGGTGGGGCCTGGAGGTGTCCCGGAATAACAGCTGAATTCCAGACTACACTAATCCATCCCCCAGAGAAAATGGCTGCTTTGAAGGGGGGGGGAGTCTACGGCATTATTACCCCACTAAAGCCCCTCCGCAGGCTCCACCCATTAAATATCCAGGTATTTACCGACCTGGAATTGGCATCCCTCACTGGAGAAGACCCTGATGCTGGGAAAGATTGAAGGTCAAAGAAGACGGGGACGGCAAAGGATGAGATGGTTAGACAGTGTCATCGATGCAACGAACATGAAATTGAGCCAACTTCAGAGGACGGCGGAAGACAGGAAGGCCTGGCGTGATCTGGTCCATGGGGTCACAAAGAGTCGGACTCGACTGTGCGACTGAACAACAACAACAAATGAGTACTTCTCCTCCACTACAGCATCCACAGGATTGTTTTCCAGGAAAAGGTCGGAACTCCGCAACTAAATAGTAATACCCACTCACTTGTTATACTAATAATAGTTTTCCTGGACAAGGCCCATCCATTCAGAAAGTGAGTTTATTATTTAATTAAAAGGGATGCTCCTTCTTCTTGGGTTGTTGACATCATCAGAATTCTCAAATGCAACTGAATGGAAACTGAATGGAATTATTTTTAATGGGTGTTATGAGATAATAGGATTCAGAATAGGAAGCAATTCTTGGTTAGTAATTAGGTATAACAGGCAGGGGTCATTTCCTGCAGGAGCGCACAGGAGGGGAGTTCTGGCAGTAAGGAGCCCAGGGGGCGGGCACATGCAACAAGCCTCACCTCCTGCTCCCAGCAGCCCTCAGTCAGAGCAAGAAGCAGCCAGGTAAGTTGCAGAGCCCCCCTCCCGGCCCCCTGGTCCAAAACAGTCCAGTGGCACCTTTGAGATCAAGTTTTATTCAGGTACAAGCTCTCCCTCCTCTGCGAGAACAGATCTGCATGTGTCCCCCCCCCCCCAATAGCTAGCAATCCAAAACAGTCCAATGGAGCCTGAGTGGTGGGTTTTGCCTTCTGACACACTTCTGGTGATGTCAGGGGGTGTGGCATATGCAAATAAGTTATGCTAGTGAGTTATGCTAATGAGCTCCTGCACCTCTTTTTTTATGAAATGACCCCGATAACAGGAGTTAGTGGATTAGTTCGAGAATACTTTCTATTGATTAATAATTTTGTGGATGTGGAAAATAAGGTCAATAATCTGTATTATTGTTTATTGTAGAAATTAATAAATTGTGAATTAAAAAAAAGAAACGTGGCTCGAGATGAGTTTATCATTTAATTAAAAAAAAAGATGCCCCCTCTTGGATTGTCGACATCATCAGAATTCTCAAAGGCAGTGACTTGGAACTTACTTTTTTTTAACATTTCAGTTTTCTTTTCTTTAAATGAACATTCACCAATCCAAAAGAATTCATAAAGAAAAACCAGCCTCAAATACCCACACGGAGAGAGACGCAACGTACCCCGTTAACCGTGCCACCAGTACGAACTCTAGAATTACATCCCGAATAATTTCATTGGGTTTAGTTCTGTTCCAGCAGGTTAAGAACTTGCATTTATACCCTTCTGGATTCCTGCAGGGCATTGGATGGCACGTTGAATTATTCAGTTTAAATAATTAGCGGTGAACTGGAGTATGAGAAATGAGTACCGGTACATGAGTTATTAATCTGATACCGCAATCCTCGATGGAGGGTTTTGAAGAAGGAGGTTTGACTTCTCGGGGTTTGTGTGTGTGTGCCTGTGCGTGTGTTTGTGTGTGCGTGGGCTGGTCACAGGGGTGGCTTGAATGGTGATATTCTACCGATTCCTGCGGTCTCAAGCTCAAAAACCGAGCACGGAGGAGGCACTGCAGCTCCCATTGGGTTTCCGTATCTCACAGATGACAGCTGAGGAGATTCCCTCAATCAGGAAAGTCTAGGGTTTCCAGATCCCCTCATCGCTCCAGCGGGTGGATTTGGGGGGTATTCTCAGGGTGAGTAGGGATGCCCCCAAGCCCCGCCCCAAGCCCTGCCCCCAAGAACAACCACTTGATTGGCCACCCCCTCCCGAGCCAGTTTGGCGTAGTGGTTAAGGGTGCGGACTCTAATCTGGGAGAACCGGGTTTGATTCCCCACTCCTCCACTTGCACCTGGCTGGATGGCCTTGGGCAAGCCGTAGTTCTGATGAGCTGTTCTTGAAGAAAGAGCAGTTTCTCTCAAGAGCTCTCTCAGCCTCACCTACCTCACAGGGTGTCTGTTGTGGGGAGGGGAAGGGAAAGGAGTTTGTAAGCCGCTCTGAGACACCTTCAGTTTGGTTCAGTTAACCACTACCAGTTTGGCGTAGTGGTTAAGTGTGCGGACTCTAATCTGGGAGAACCGGGTTTGATTCCCCACTCTTCCACTTGCACCTGGCTGGATGACCTTGGGCAAGCCATAGTTCTGTCAGAGGTGTTCTTGAAAAAGAGCAGTTTCTGTCATATCTCTCTCAGCCCTGCATACATCCCAGGGTGTCTTTTGTGGGGGGGGGAAGGAGTTT
>NW_015166684.1:7739-10515 GCF_001447785.1 Gekko japonicus | reverse complement strand
CCGTCCTGCTCTAGGCGACCGCCTAGTTTGCCTAGTGAGTGAGCCGGCCCTGCCTGCAGCGTGGTCCTTTTTAGCTGTAGATGCCAGGGACTGAACCGAGGACTTTTTGCGTGGCAATCAGATGCTGCTATGGCCCCTCCCCAGAAAGTCTGCCAACCTGCAGGTGGTGGCTGAAGTTCTCCCTCTTTTGCAACTGATCTCCAGGTGACAGAGATCAGTTCCCCTGGAGGAAATGGCCACTTCGGAAGGAGGACCCGTTAGCATTATACCCCACTGAAGTCCTTTCCCACCCCAGACCCCACCTTCTTCAGGCTTCCGACACAGAGGTGGCAACCCTACTCCCTTAATGGCCGGCAAACCATCCAGAGCAAGGTACATTTGTCATATGCACCTGCCTGGTGTAGGAGGTGTTATTATTTGGGGAGGAATGTGTTGGAGTGTGCGACTCAGCTCCTGCCAACCTAGCAGTTCGAAAGCAAGAAATTGCAAGTAGATAAATAGGTACCACTTCGGTGGGAAGGGAACAGCGTTCCGTGCACCTTGGTGTTTAGTCATGCTGGCCACATGACCACGGAAACGTCTTCGGACAGCGCTGGCTCTTCGGCTTTGAAACGGAGAGGAGTACCGCAACCCTAGACTCAGATTCCACTGGCTTTCGAGCAAGGGAGACCTTTACCTTTTCCATCGCTCTAAGTGTGCGGAGGTGTTGTCTCCTTGAATAGGATGCCTCTCTTTGTCTTAACCTGGGAGCTGCCCTCTGACTCCTCCTCTCCCTTTGTCCTCTCATTCACTACACATGGCTTTCCATGGAGACACACGTATCTGCAGGCCTCTTCTGTACGGACAGTGCCCTCATCCTCCCACACATATGATGCTGGACAAGCTGGCTGTTTGTGATAGGGAAAGGACTCTTTAGATTAGGCCTCTCTCCTTTCTTTTGACTGCAACCTGAATGTGAACTGGATCTACAAGAAGAAAAAGCAGCAGCAGCAGCAGCTAGATTTATACCCCACCCTTCATTCGGCACCTCAGAGCGGCTTACACTTTCATTTCCCTTCTCCTCCCCACAGCAGACACCCTGTGAGGTAGGTGGGGGTCGAGAGAGCTCTTTTGAGAACTGCTCGTTGAGAGAACAAGCTCTGGAAGAACAGCTCTGAGAGAACTTGTGACTGACCCCAAAGTCACACCAGCAGCTGCATGTAGAGGAGTGGGGAATCAAACTTGTTTCTCCCAGTTAGAGTCCGTATTCTTAACCACCATGCCAAACTGGCTTCTCTCTCTTCTTTTGATTGCAACCTGAATGGGAACTGGATCTATTTGAATGAATGCACGTTTCCTTTGGGGGGGGGGCAATAGCCTTCTTGGGAGATTCATTGACTGCCCTCAGTCCCATTCTTCTATGACTCGGCAGACTCTGCTGGATGAACCAAATATCCCAGCAGAAAGATCCATTATTCCCTAGGTAATCATGTGTCTCTCGCTCCGCGCCGTGATGAAGAGCTGCTGTGATTGGCTGCCTTCGTGGGCTCCTTTTTGTCATCCAAAGTTATGCATTTGACTGCACTGGTGCAAAGAAGTGTGAATTAGGGTTGTCAACCTTCAGGTGGTGGCTGGAGATCTGCGGGAGGTCCTCCAGAGCTCAGTTCCATTTGTCAGATCTCAGAAGCTAAGCAGGGTCGTCTCTGGTTACTACTTGGATGGGAGACCAGCGAGGATGTCCCGGGTCGCTATGCAGAGGCAGGTAATGGCAAACCCACTTCTGCATCCCTGGCCTAGATGGCCCAAGCTTGCCTGATCTCATCAGATCTCGGAAGCTAAGTAGAGTCAGCCCTGATTAGTACTTAGATGGGAGAATGCCAAGGAAATGCGGGGTTGCTATGTAGAGGCGGGCGACGGCCAACCCACCTCTGCACCTCTGCCCTGACCTGGATGACCTAGGCTAGCCTGATCTAGTCAGATCTTGGAAGCTAAGTGGAGTCAGCTTTTGTTAGTACTTGGTTGGGAGGCCACCAAGGAAGCCCAGGGTTGCTATGCAGAGGCAGGCAATGGCAAATGCACCTCTACACCTCTGGCCTGGATGGCCCAAGCTTGCCTGATCACATCAGATCTCAGAAGATAAGTGGAATCACCCCTGGTCAGTACCTGGATGGGGGACCACCAAGGAAATCCAGGGTCGCTATGAAGAGGCAGGCAACGGCCAACCTACCTCTTCACCTCTGCCCTGACCTGAATGACCTAGGCTAGCCTGATCTAGTCAGATCTTGGAAGCTAAGTAGAGTCAGCTGTGGTTAGTACTTGGTTGGGAGGCCACCAAGGAAGCTCAGGGTTGCTATGCAGAGGCAGGAAATGGCAAACGCACCTCTGCACCTCTGACCTGGATGGCCCAAGCTTGCCTGATCTCATCAGATCTCAGAAGATAAGTGGAGTCAGCCCTGGTCAGTACCGGGATGGGAGACTGCCAAGGAAATCCAGGTTTGCTATGCAGAGGCGGGCGATGGTCAAACCACCTCTTCACCTCTGCCCTGACCTGGATGACCTAGGCTAGCCCGATCTAGTCAGATCTTGGAAGCTAAGTGGAGTCAGCTTTTGTTAGTACTTGGTTGGGAGGCCACTAAGGAAGTCCAGGGTTGCTATGCAGAGGCAGGCAATGGCAAATGCACCTCTACACCTCTGGCCTGGATGGCCCAAGCTTGCCTGATCTCATCAGATCTCAGAAGATAAGTGGAGTCAGCCCTGGTCAGTACCTGGATGGGGGACCACCAAGGAAATCCAGGGT
>NW_015166684.1:0-5557 GCF_001447785.1 Gekko japonicus | reverse complement strand
CTGTGACTTGACAGTACTTTGTTGTTGTTCAGTCGCACAGTCGAGTCCGACTCTTCGCAACCCCATGGACCAGATCCCGCCAGGCCCTCCTGTCTTCCACCGTTCTCTGAAGTTGGCTCAATTTCATGTTCGTTGCATCTGTGACACTGTCTAACCATCTCATCCTTTGCCGTCCCCGTCTTCTTTGACCTTCAATCTTTCCCAGCATCAGGGTCTTCTCCAGTGAGTGCTCCCTTCTCATTTGGTGGCCAAAGTATTGGAGCTTCAGTTTCATTATCTGGCCTTCCAGGGAACAGTCAGGGTTGATTTCTTTGAGGATTGACTGATTTGATCTTCTTGCAGTCCAAGGGACTCTCAAGAGTCTTCTCCAGCACCATAGTTCAAAAGCATCTATTCTTTGGCACTTGGCCTTCCTTATAGTCCAACTCTCGCAGCCATACATGACTACTGGGAATACCATTGCTTTGACCATGCGGACTTTTGTTGGCAGGATGATGTCTCTACTTTTTATCATGCTGTTTAGGGTACTTTACACACATGCAAACACACACAGCTAACCATGCTGCTTCTGAAATTTACATCTGCTGTTATTACTTACAGTCTCATACACACACTTAATAATTTGTCATTCTGCCTTGTATTATGGGTGACGAAAAAAACTAGGAACACGAGGGGGCGTGGGAGTTGATGTGCAACAGAGCGTTACTAACACAATACTTACTAACACGCTACACATTAAATATGCTGGGGAGTAACAACCACCGTTGGCTGTCATCGGCAGGCCAGCCAGGATTTGTAGCGGAACTACGTTCAGGCTTTGCACCAAAGGAAGAAGGTGGGAGAAAAAAATATACAGTACAAGACTTGTTAGCTAAATTATTAAAATTCAGAGAGACGCGGACTTTATCTAAAGTCTCCGTCAATAACGGGATATTAGCGCATCGTTTTGACACCAGGAAGAATGTAAGTGCACAAAACGGGAGCCATATTACAAGGTGTAACATATGCCTCATTTGTGCTCGGGTGCTTAAACGGTGTAGCAACTGGAGACCATATTCTCCTCTGTTAACATTATATATGGAAATGCGGTAGCCCAAGGCGCTTAGAATGAAGGATTGCTTCTTATCTAGCAATCAGCAACTTTATGATTACATCTTAATAGATTACTTGTTAAATGAATTAAACCTGTGTTTTTGTGAGAGACAGGGGAACAGATTCTGGAGAACAGCTGTCCGGGTACACGTGTCTGAAAGAGAAAGAACTAATTACTACTACTATTAGTACTGCTACTACTATTAGTAATAATGATGGAGAATCTGTTGTGGCATGAACTGATGCATGAAAACGGGAGAAAGGGAAAAAGGCAAGGCTTTCGGGAACAGTGTTTCGGAGACAGCAGTTCTTATCCGAACAAAAGATATCATCCATGTAGTAAGAGATACTTAAGAGAGGAGATTTAACTGTGTTTTTTTACTTTCTCTGTAAGCATGTCCAACATTATCCTGGTCCCGGTGACGTCCAGTTTTTCTACTCTTTCCATGCGCTCTCCATTCCAAGGACAGAAATACTAACTGCCGTGTGCATAGGTCTTCTGAGTGGAAATGAATGGAACGGACCACATTAAAAGGTGATGTGATGATGAATGAATGGAGCTGAAGACGGAAATAGCCCAGAAACCGCTGGCGGAACTAATGGGACAATGTAGTTCTCCTTAATTGCATTCATTAACATTTATGTACCACTTTGTTGGTACCAAGTCCGTGTAATAACTTTTATGAGGACTCGTGAAAACGAGGGGGGGGGGCAATATCATGCAAGGTATCATGTTCTCCAGAACCCTTCGTCAGGCTATCTGTTGAAAGAAAGGGGCGGGGAGAAAAAGGGCCTTCAGGAAATGACCTCAAGATCTGTTGTAAACATCCTGTACAAAAGGTCCTGCAGTCCTGGTGCTGAGTGAAGCTGGATCCATTGGCTTAGGTACAGACAGGATGGAAGCCAAACTGGGTAATGTCACCTAGGCCGCAGCCAGGGAGGAAGTAACTGCAGGGATGGAAAGTGCTGTCAAGTTGCAGCTGATTTATGGGCCATCCAGGTCAGGTCGTTTGAAGTACTATCAGACCGATTTCCCACGAGCAGCTGCGCCACCCTCCCTCTTCCCTTTCCCCCAATTGTATTCGTCAATTTCCCACTACTTGCCGCATGGCCACATTTTGACCCGCAGCATCCCCCGATTTCCCCCGCGTCTTCTCGATCCTTGTTTTTTGAGATCGAGAAGACGCGGGGAAAATTGGGGGATGCTGCGGGGGGACGACAGGAATAGCAAGGGCGGCACAGCTGCTTGTGGGAAACCGGTCTCAATTTTGTATTAGAACATTAGTTGCTCTTTGAGGATGTCCAGGTACTTTTCGGTGGCTTGCCTGTCTCCTGGAGGTTATGTGATGGTCAACGAAAATGGACTCTCTGTGCCTTTGGTGCCAGCTTCGGAGGTTAGGAGTTTGGGAGTGCTCCTGGACCCTACCTTGACGATGGAGGCCCAGGTGGCGGCCACTGCCAAATCAGCCTTTTATCATCTGCGGCTGATACGGCAGTTGGTTTCTTTCCTTGACCGCAATGACCTAGCTACAGTGATCCATGCGACGGTCACCTCGAGGCTAGACTACTGTAATGCTCTCTACATGGGGCTGCCTTTGTCGCTAATCCGGAAGCTACAGCTGGTGCAGAATGCTGCGGCCAGGTTGTTGGTGGGTGTCCCGAGTTGGGAGCACATCCGACCTGTGCTGAAAGCGCTGCACTGGCTGCTAATAGCATACCGGATTCGCTTCAAAGTGCTGGTGCTTACCTTTAAAACCCTACATGGCAAGGGTCCAACTTACCTGAGGGACCGCATTTCCCCATATATTCCCCAAAGAGCACTTCGGTCGGGGTCACAACACCAGCTGGTGACCCCGGGCCCTAAGGAGGCCAGGCTTGCGGCAACAAGGGCCAGGTCTTTCTCAGTGGCGGCTCCTACTGAGTCGAATGAGCTCCCGGAAGAGATCAGGGCCCTGCGGGACCTTGTAAAGTTCCGCAGGGCCTGCAAGACGGAGCTCTTCCGCTGGGCTTATGAGTAGGAGCCGCCATGGCCACTTGTACCACCGCCCTTTTACAGAGAGGGACCGTTAGGGTGGTTGGGTAACATCTTTTCAGCTAATAAATAAATAAATAAATAAATAAATAAATAAATAAATAAATAAATAAATAAATAAATAAATAAATAAATAAAATAAGGTTATTTGTACATTTTCTATTACATAAAATAACAAACAGAGTAATATATATATACATTTGTTGGAAGTACAAATGGAAGATCGTCTAACAGTTTTTTTCCCCACCCAGTTATAAACTTTCTGCCATCTATTTTGAAAAGTTGTTTCATCTTTTCCTGAAAGATTCGTATTCAGTTTATCAAATTAAGCTATTTCAATAATTTTATCCCTTTAGCTCTTCTTTATTGGGTATCGTATCCTTTTTCCATTATTTCGCAATTAATATTCTCGACATGGTAAGTATATACAGCATGGCTATTAAATCATCTCGTTTAATGCTGTGTGATACTGAGTAAAAAGATTTCTGGCCCCTGGGGGTATTTGAACGTGGTTTTTAGCCGCATCTTTTTCTGTTCCAGTGTTGGTTTGATAAAACAACGGAGCAAATGCTCGATGCAGAATGGGCCAGACTCTAAGCTCCCTCTAAGCTGTGGAGTCTCGTGAGCAAAAATTCTACTGTGTGAGCTACTGGCACTAAAGTTGTGAGCAACGGATTTGGCTGTGGCATAAATTAGTTTGCTCTGGAGCAATGCTCCATCTAAGCTGGTGGAGTCTTGTGAGCAAAAATTCTACTTTGTGAGCTCCTGGCATTAAAGTTGTGAGCAACGGATTTGGCTACTGCATAAATTAGTTTGCTCTAGAGCCATCCCTCCTGAGCGAAGACAAAAATGTGTGAGCCGGAGGCTAAAAAACGGTGAGCTAGCTCACACTAACTCAGCTTAGAGGGAACATTGCCAGAGAGTGCTTGATCAGGAGATGTCCCCATGTGGATGCTCTGAATTAACACCCCCAGCTCCGATTTAGATTAAAAAAAACCAAAACAACAAAGCGAAAGCTCCGTGTGGAAGCACGGCAAGAAATCCCATAAGCAAAGTCCCGGAATCATTTTCTTCCGACTGAAGAATCCTCTCTCTTTGTTGTCTGTCATCAGGACTTAACAAAATAGACAGAAGTTGCAGGGAGTTAAGAACATAAGAAGGTAAGAAGAGACCTGCTGGATCAGACCAGTGGTCCGTCTAGTCTCACACAGTGACCAGCCAGTTCCTCTGGATGGACAACAGCAGGGCAGAGAGGCCGAGGCCCTCCCCTGGTGTTGCCTCCTGGCTCTGAGATTCGGAGGATTAGTGCCTCTGCACATGGAGGTTTTCGTCAGCCACCCTGGCAAGTAGCCATCGACAGACTTATCCTCCATGAACCTATCTAATCCCTTTTTAAAGCTGTTTATTCCGGTGGCCATCACTGTATCTTCTGACTGCAAATCCCACATTTTAAATCACTCTCTGTGTAAAGTCGTATTTCCTTGCATTGACCCAGAGTTAAATAGAAAAGTCAAATCACCCTTCATATCGTTAGGGCCAACCCAAATAAAACTTAGTACGTTTTCAAGTTCCCTAGAACTCTTCATCCGGCCGGATGTCAATCCTCTGAAGGGAACATCAAAGCAATCTAGTCAGGTGCTTGGTTCCCATGGATACACGAAGCTGCCTTCTACCGAATCAGAGCCTTGGTCCAGGGAGGTCAGTCCTGTCTACGCAGACTGGCAGCGGCTCTCCAAGGTCTCAGGTTAGAGGTCTTTCCCATCACTTCCTGCCTGGTCTTTTAACTGGAGATGCCGGGGATTGTACTGGAGACCTTCTGCATGCCAATCGGATGCTCTGTAAGGGAGCCATGTGTCATCAAGGCCATTTGAACAATTCATGTTTGCCAGGTAGAGCTGGTTTTACATACATACATACACATTCAACTTATGTACCACTTCTTCCCGAGGGCTCGGAGCGGTTTAAAAGGTAAAGGTAAAGGTTCCCTTGCTTGAAAGCCAGTCGAATCCGACTCTAGGGTTGCGGTGCTCATTTCCGTTTCAAAGCCGAAGAGCCAGCGCTGTCCGAAGACGTTTCCGTGGTCATGTGGCCAGCATGACTAAACACCAAGGCGCATGGAACACTGTTACCTTCCCACCGAAGTGGTACCTATTTATCTACTGGCAATGTCTTGCTTTCGAACTGCTAGGTTGGCAGGAACTGGAACTAGAGACGGGAGCTCACTCCGTCATGCGGCACACTCGGGTCTCGAACTGCTGAACTACTGACCTTCCACAGCCTGCAGTTCAGCGTCTTAACTACTTGAGCCACCGCCTCAAAGACCTTAAAATCACCTAACTAGGGCCACAGTGCAAGGGGAGGGGTGAGTGCCTACCAGGCACGTAGGCAGCCGTGATTTTTCCTTATGTTGTTCTTTCCCATGGTGGGTTCTTT
>NW_015166683.1:10853-16247 GCF_001447785.1 Gekko japonicus | reverse complement strand
TTCCTGGTGCGGGTAGAGCAGCGAGGTTTCGGGACTGCTGCAGCTTCTACCCCAGAAGCCCTCGGTGGCAGGCTGGCCTGGAGAGGAGCTGGGGGTGTTCCCGGTGTTCCCGGCACCTCCAGAAGAGGTGTCTCGGGTTCAACCAAGGGTAGAGGCCGGGGGTCAGCCACCAGGAGTTGGGCCTGGGGTGAGGTCTCCGGAACCTCAGCCATGTCCGAGTCCTTGGGGTCCAATGGCATCTTCCGGTGGTGTAGCTGGTCGATGTGCCGGTGTAGAACTTGGCCGTCCTCACAAGACACCACATACGATCTGGGGCCCTTAACTCGTATGACTCATGCCGGGATCCAGGTGGGCCCCTGGGCATAGTTCCGAGCGTACATGGGATCTTCTGGGAAGAAAACTCTGGCCGCCTCGTGCATCTCTGTGCCCGGTGCCTCTGTCGATGCCCAGTCGTGACGCAGACGATCCAACTGGGTCGCCAGGTGGCCCAGAAGTAGCTCTGTCGGACTGCACCCCATAGTGGTGTGGGGTGTCGTGCGCTGGCTGAAGAGGAAAGCCGCCTGTTTATAATCCAAGTCCGGGGAGTCCAAGTGGTGGAGAGCATCCTTTGTGGTTCTGACCATGCGCTCGGCCTGGCCGTTGGTGGCAGGGTGGAACGGGGCAGCCCGGACGTGGCAGATCCCATAGTAGCTCGTGAATTCCTGTAACTTCAGTGATGTGAACGCTGTCCCATTGTCCGGGACTAGCGTGTTGGGGATTCCCGAGGTGCTGAAGATCCACCACATCACCCGGATGGCCGCCTTCGAGGAGGTGGCGGGCACGGGAACTACCTCCAGCCACTTGCTGAAGGAATCCACCAGGATAAAGAAGAGTTGCCCCTGGAACTGTCCCGCAAAATCCAAGTGTAACCGGGACCAGGAGTGGTGGGAAGATTCCCAGGCCCATTCCGGGGCTCGGGGATGCTCGGGCCAGGACCGCTTGGCAGGGGTTGCACCGCTTCACCACATCCTCTATGTCCCGGTCCAACCCCGGCCACCAGACGTAGCTCCGGGCCAAGGCTTTCATGTGCACCACCCCGGGGTGCGTTTTGTGGAGGGCGGTGAGGACCCATTCCCATAGGGGTTTTGGGATGACCACCCTACTACCCCACATGACACAGCCCCGGTGGACGGACGTCCTTCCAGGAAGCAAAGGGCGTTACATCCAGGTCTCCTTTGGCCACGGGCCACCCCCTCACCACCCAGTCCAAGACCCGGCAAAGAACCTTATCCTTGGAGGTGCCGTGAGCCACTTCCGTGACATGGACCGGCCGATCCGGAAGGTGGGAGAGCGATCTGGTGGGTGGGAGCCGGATCTGGGTTACTGACCAGAAGCGGCAGGTGGCTCTGGGCGTCTGCGTGGCCCATCGCCTTGCCGGGGCGATGGACGAGAGCATAGGAGTACCCCGCCAGGAAAACAGACCAGCGGAGCACCCGGGGCGAAATCATCTGAGAGGTCTGGCGGTCAGGGGCCAGGAGGCCCAGTAACGGCTTGTGGTCCATGAGGATCGTGAAGGGCCACCCATACAGATAGTGATGAAACTTTTTCACCCCCATCACAATGGCCAGCGCCTCCTTATCTATCAGCTGCTGACAGAGTTCTGGAATAGTACGCAACTGGGACCTCACAGCCGTCCAGCAGCCTGTGGCCCAGTACCACTCCCACCCTGTAGGTGGAAGCATCACAGGCCAGCACCACCGGGAGCGCCTCATTGAAATGCGCCAGGACCGCATTTGAGACCCTGATTGGCGTGGGATAGGATCTGCATAGTCCATTTTCTCTTGGAGCGAAGCTCGACGTTAGTCTCTGGACTTGTCTGGACTTGTCTGGACTTGTCAGGACTGTTTGTCTCTGGACTTGTCCGGACTTGTCCGGACTTGTCAGAACTGGATACATTACTGGTCTGAAGTTTTTTTTTAGTGTTAACTGATCTGCAGAATGGCAGGTGAGGGTGGGATGGATGCTTTAGCATTACATTTCTGCTGAACTTACCCCCCTCCCGAACTCAAGTCTTTCACAAGAATCTCCCAAGGTGGAGTTGGATGTTTGAGGTGTAACTCTATTGAGGATTGCACTGTGAGGTAATTGTTGGACTGCAGTTCCCATCCTATTAAATAAAAGCAGACACTAGGGGTAGGCCTTGGCCTCTTACTAGCCCTCCAGAGTAATTGGTTGGGCACTGCGTGAAACATGATGCTGGACTAGATGGACCACTATTGTGATCCAGCAAAGCTTTTCTTATGCTCACATTCCCATGTACTGCCTTCCTTCATTGTCATGATCTTCCCAAGCCTTAGTCTGCGACATGCCCTTCCCCAGGGGAGGTCATTGATTTATTTGTTTGTTTGTTTGATTGATTGCTCTCCCACCCTCCCCCGCAAGTGGACTCAGGGTGGGTCACAACAATTTGTTAAACTATATAGTAACATTAAAATATTAAAATTAAACAAACTAACATGAAAATAAAATATGAAGCCACTTTTCAGTCTAATCAAAATTTCGGCCCCACCGGCTGATGGCGCAGCCATATGGCCGGGGTCCACCTTTGCTACCTTTGAGGAGGAAGATCAGGCGCTTGGGCTTGACCACATGCCTGTTGAGGGGGTGCAGCCGGCCTGTAACATCCAGCTCCCTATTCACCCTCCTCATTCACCATTTTGGAGCTTGGAGAGTGAGGAGCTGGTTGCTCCCTCTCCAAAGCTCGTGGTTCCGGGGCCCACCTGTTGGGTGCACAATTGGTGCTGCGGCCTTACGCAGCAATCTATGGGACCAGGAGCAGCAGTGGTGTTCAATGAAGTGTGGT
This sequence comes from Gekko japonicus, assembly GCF_001447785.1. NCBI lineage: Eukaryota > Metazoa > Chordata > Lepidosauria > Squamata > Gekkonidae > Gekko > Gekko japonicus. Next base: position 13,405 of record NW_015166683.1, on the reverse strand, counting down.
TGAGGCATCAGCGTCATTGGCTGGACCTTGCAGTGGACAATGGGCCAGAGGCGGCAGCGATCTCTGGTGCCGCAGACTTTCCCAGCCTCCTGGGACGTTCATGGTGGCAGTGGCTTGGCATAGCCATTCAAGCGTGCCCAATGTTGTTGGCTTTTGCCCCTCCCTCCTGCGCTAGCCAGCTCGGCCATGGGTGACAGGCGGCCATGGGGCTTGGTGCAACGGCTTTGGGGCGTGCTCCCGTCCCCCCTCCCATGCTAGCCAGCTCTTGTCTGGGGGTTATCCAGTGGCCGTGGGGCTTGCCACGGTAGCCTTGGGGTGTGGCTGGGGGGTTTGCTCCCTTCCCACGGTAGCCAGCTCTTGGCTGAGGCTCATAGGGCTGCCGCTGGGCTTGGCGTGGCCCTCAGGTGTGGCATGGTGGCTTACAGGCTTCCCCTGAAGCTTTTCGAAGGGGGCAGGTAGTGTCTGCAGCCTGGGCTGGGGCAGGCACCTGAGGCCTCCTGGGTAACCTGTGGAGGGCAGTTTCTTGGGCTTTTCCTGGCTGCCTGTGGACATTTGCTCTGGTGGAAGCCCCTTTATTGGAGCAATAGCCTGGAGTCTGCTCCCCCCCCCTCTTTTCCTGCATCTTCTGGGTCTTGAGGAGCTAAGATAGCCAAATCTTGGAGGCTGAGCAGGGTTAGCTTAGTTTGCATTTGGACGGGAGACCTAAATAAATTTTGGGTCCTTCCTATGTTTGCCTGACCCGGAGGTGTGTACCTCACTGGAGGCTTCTATCCCTTCCCCCCCTCTGGTTTCATTTGCCTGGCTAGTGGTTATGGGTGTGGTGCTTTTGAGTACTTTCCTTTTCCTTTTTGGTCCTGCAGCACAGGGCGTGGGAGTTGGGGCAGCTGCACCTACTTCATCTTTCCACTTGGGTAGTGAGCAATTATTCATTAGGGTGTGATTCTAACCCTATTTTGGTTTCTTTTCTTTAGCCATGGCCCCCAAGAAGGGAATGGGCAAGGCGAAAAACAAGCTGACTGCTCCTAGGGCCCCCCCAAAATGCTCACCCCCACCCTGTCTTCAGATGAAGAGGAGGGAGATGTAGTGCAGCAGGCCATTTTAGAGTGGCTGATGGCAGTGGGGCAGGCAGCTGGGGTTACTCCTCCCTCAGCACCAGCTGGCACAGCAGTGGGTACCGGGAAGGAGACAGGGTTTGCTTCCACTGCTTAGTTCCAAGCGTCTGTATTAATGTGCTTATCTCTTTTGGAAGGCTGGGTGGCCAAGCCCTCTGGATCGGGAGGTGAGGCCAGTTCTGCCATCGCGACAGCTATTGCAGCGGTTTGAGCCAGCGGACCGAGGGCTGGGGCGGAGGTTGCAACAGCTTCTGCAAAGACTTCAGACCAAACCGGTGAGTTATGCAGCACACCTCCCCAGGGCCAAGCCTGGCCATGGGGCCAGGCATCTACACCCTTGTCCTCGGCCTTGTCACAGGCCCCTTCTGTGGCAGCAGCCCCACCCCCTCAGCAGTTGGCTTGGCCGTCGGGTCAACTCCCTCCTTCACAGATGTGGGGTGGCTACCCGGGTTTCAGCCCTTCTGTTCCCATTGCTCCTTGGGGCTGTTGGGGTGCACAGGATTTTTGGGGTGACCCTGCCACACAGGTCCTGGCGAAGGACTTGCCATCCAGCAACACAGCCTTGCTGCTTGGCAATCACCCACTGCCAGCTACCCATGAGAAAATCTGCAGAGGGGAATATGTCGATGTTTTTACCCTCCTGCATTGAGAGTTGGAGAAGAAGGATAAGGAGGATCCTGAGGAGAGAGACAAAGAAAACCTGAAAGGGAGAACTGTGGATAGGACCTGGGCCAATTGGCCAGCAGGGTTTTTCATCTATGCAGGGGTTATAGCCCGGGCCCAGCCCTACAGGGCTGCATCTTCTATTCAGTATATGGACATTATATATAAAGGCTACATGGGATTCATGGGTCCTGCCTGGCAGCAGTATGATGAGGAGTTTCGCATGCGGGCTGCTTGTAATCCCATGCTTCCCTGGGACCAGGTTCCCCCTCTGTTGTGGATACAGATTATGTCCCCTGTGTGTTCGATTTCCAGAGAGCGCTCACACAGTGGTCATCAGGTGCAATGCACCCAGTCTGCACCCAGTCCCCGCAAGTATGTGCTCTGTCCATTATATGACCGTTCACCAGGCAGTACGGATTTTACGGCTTTGCGGCCCTGGTGCTGAACTGGCAAAAAGCGACATGAAGTCTGCCTTTCACCTGCTTCCAGTACATCGAGAAAATTTTGAATTGCTGGGGTTTCATTTTTGATGGCCTTTTTTACATGGACAGGGCTTTGCTGATGGGATGCTCTGTTTCTTTGTGCCGACTTTGAGCGTTTTAGCTCCTTTTTGGAGTGGGCAGTTTGTGAGCGGTCTGGGCTTCTCAACGCAGCTTATTATCTGGATAATTTCCTCCTTGTGGCTCTGGCTGGTTCTGGCCATTGTGGGCTGCTTCTTAATACTTTTGGGAGGCTGGCGGCTGAACTGGGAGGGCGACTGGCCCATGAGAAGAC
>NW_015166683.1:3527-10705 GCF_001447785.1 Gekko japonicus | reverse complement strand
GCAACAGCTTCTGCAAAGACTTCAGACCCCACCGGTGAGTTATGCAGCACACCTCCCCAGGGCCAAGCCTGGCCATGGGGCCAGGCATCTACACCCTTGTCCTCGGCCTTGTCACAGGCCCCTTCTGTGGCAGCAGCCCCACCCCCTCAGCAGTTGGCTTGGCCGTCGGGTCAACTCCCTCCTTCACAGATGTGGGGTGGCTACCCGGGTTTCAGCCCTTCTGTTCCCATTGCTCCTTGGGGCTGTTGGGGTGCACAGGATTTTTGGGGTGACCCTGCCACACAGGTCCTGGCGAAGGACTTGCCATCCAGCAACACAGCCTTGCTGCTTGGCAATCACCCACTGCCAGCTACCCATGAGAAAATCTGCAGAGGGGAATATGTCGATGTTTTTACCCTCCTGCATTGAGAGTTGGAGAAGAAGGATAAGGAGGATCCTGAGGAGAGAGACAAAGAAAACCTGAAAGGGAGAACTGTGGATAGGACCTGGGCCAATTGGCCAGCAGGGTTTTTCATCTATGCAGGGGTTATAGCCCGGGCCCAGCCCTACAGGGCTGCATCTTCTATTCAGTATATGGACATTATATATAAAGGCTACATGGGATTCATGGGTCCTGCCTGGCAGCAGTATGATGAGGAGTTTCGCATGCGGGCTGCTTGTAATCCCATGCTTCCCTGGGACCAGGTTCCCCCTCTGTTGTGGATACAGATTATGTCCCCTGTGTGTCCGATTTCCAGAGAGTGCTCACACAGTGTCATCTGGTAAAGCACACCCAGTCTGCACCCAGTCCCCGCAAGTCTGTGCTCTGTCCGTTATATGTCCTTTCACCAGGCAGTACGGATTGTACGGCGTTGCGGCCCTAGTGCTGAACTGGCTAAATGTGACATTAAGTCTGCCTTTCGCCTGCTTCCAGTACATCGAGAACATTTTGAATTGCTGGGGTTTCATTTTGATGGCCTTTTTTACATGGACAGGGCCTTGCCAATGGGATGCTCTGTTTCTTGTGCCCCCTTTGAGCGTTTTAGCTTCTCTTTGGAGTGGGCAGTTTGTGAGCGGTCTGGGCTTCTCAACGTAGCTTATTATCTGGATAATTTCCTCCTTGTGGCTCTGGCTGGTTCTGGCCATTGTGGGCTGCTTCTTAATACTTTTGGGAGGCTGGCGGCTGAACTGGGAGTGCCACTGGTCCATGAGAAGATGCAGGGGCCCCTCATCCAAGTTGACCTTTCTGGGTGTGGAACTTGACACCATGTCCCAGCTATCCTGCTTGCCTGAGGCCAAGGTCCACGACTTATTCGCTAGGATGAATGATTTTCTGGGTAGGCATAAGGTGACTCTGTTGGAGGTCCAGCAGTTGGTTGGACATCTTAACTTCACCTGCAAGGTGGTCGCTCCACTGAGGGCATTTTTGTGGAGCCTTTCTGATGCCATGGTTGGCCATTGCCCTCTGCATCACAGGACATGGGCCACAACCTCCAAGCAGGACAACCTTTTGGTCTGGAAGGAGTTTTTACGGTTTTGCAGTTTATTTTGGGGGGCATGAGTGTGCGGGTGACTGGCCTTCTGATTGGGTGGATGCCGACATCACCAGGGACCTTACTTTCCTAGAGTTTTTTTTTCTCATATTGGTTTCTGTTTGGCTCTGGGGTGAGGGATTGGAGAACCACAGAGACCACTTTTGGTGTGACATTTTATCTGTGGTCCACATCCTCAACTCAAGGTCTTCATGGGTTATGGCCTTGGACCAATCCTTCATGCTGTGATGCCTCCGACTCAACATTTTGTTTTTGGCCATGCGTGTTCCCAGGGTAGATAACGGGGTGGCTGATACTCTCTTTCGCAAACAGATGGAGAGGTTTCGTCATTTGGCCCCCAAAGCCGATCTTCATCCGACAAGTCCCCGGGAGCTATGGCTGCTTGGTGGGCCAAGGCCTGCAGAGCAATAGGCCTCGCCATAGCCCCCAGCACCAGGAAGTCTTATGAGAGAACAGTACACCAGTTCGAGGAATTTAGGTCTTAGGCAGGGTATCAGGTAACCTGGCTCTTACTGGTGGAGCAACTGCTCTGCTATTGTGAGGACCTTAAAGGTAGGGGGCTTGCGGTTTGCTCTATTGAGGGACACCTGTCAGCTCTGGCTTTTGCCAGCAAGGCACTTGGTTTTGGGGAAGAAACCAATGACTTTAGTTCACGGAAGATGCTTGAGGGTTGGACTAGGGAAGCCGGCCGGCCCGTGGATGCCCAGCAGCCCATATTACCATTACTCCTGAAGGGAATGAGACAGGCTTCGAGTGAGGTGTGCATGTCTGGCTTTGAAGCCGGCTTATTCCACGCAGCTGCTTTAGTTGCCTTCTTTGGGGCCTTCCGAGTCAGCGAGTTAGTGACATTTCCAGCCAGGCCTTCTTGTGGAGTGGATCAGAAACTGAGCCTCTCAATTTCTGGTTGAGAAAAAAAAAATCAGTTGGGCCACAGCATGCTTTTAGAGCCCTGGCTTTTTCTGATCGATGTTGCATATTTCACCACTGGTAACTGTAGTGTATTAAAGGTCCCTGGTTTAATGTCAGACTCTGAGAGCTGCTTTGACTTCTTACCTTCACACCCAACCATTCCTGAACTGAGAGGGGTGGGTATGTGAGGCAGTTTCAGGTGCGCCACCCATTTTATCCCTGTTTATTTTTGCAACAGACTTGATCCTTCTCTACACCACTTCTCCACTCTCTTTCTCAAGGACACCACCGGATAGGGCAGCCCAGTTCCCTTTTAAGTGGACCCTCACAATGCTAGTTCCCTGAGCACTTGGGTTAGGGAACTAAATACTACTTCTGCTTCCCACTCACTATTTATTAATATATAGGCCAAAGGCTAGCTGGTTTGTTTTTAGTCTCTTCCCCTGACAATATTCAGCCACTGTTAGAAGGGATGACGATTGCTCTAGGAACATGAATACAATGCAAGAACTTTCAGTCCTTAATTCTCTTCATTTTTCCATTCTGTCATCACCCACAATAACATATTGTCTTTCTTACAGCCCGTTTCTGACTCCTGCTCTTTCACTCACCGACTTGAACCCATATCCCTCACACAGCTCTTTGGCCTCTAACTCTCCTCACTGTCCACTGTGACTCTAACACCAGCATTCCAGCATCACTCATAGGCTGCATTCTGGTAGAGCTGTAAGTGGACTAGTCTCTCCCAGCTACTGATAATTCAGGTGTGATTCAGTTCAAAAAGTATAACATAGCTTCATGCTATTCTTGTCCATTTTTCAGGGAGGAGGTGAATCTGCTCATTCAGATTATGTATTTTTAAAAAGGGGACTGCTTGGTAAAAAGAAATAAAGACATTGGTATTGCAGGCCATTGAGGATCTCTGGGACATATGCTAGGCATATGCAATCAACAGGTTGTTCCTAGATTGAAGGGGAGGTCATAAAAACGGAGTGTGTTACATTAAAAGTTTACAGCTGTACGGAAGTCAAAAGATGTAGATCACTTGGATGTTTATTGAAATGTTGTGATTTACTATAGAATATGATATAAAGTAGTGGTAGGTGATATATATGCATATGCATACATTCATATCTTCCTAATGAAAGAAAACAGAAGAAAATATCTTCAGGTCAGATCAGGACTCTAGGATTTCTTTCAGCGTGATGTTGGTTTTAAGAAGCTAATTTTTCCGTGTTGGCAAAAGTGCACAGTCTTCTTGACAATTGAGGTATTATGTGTGCATCAAATGTGCATGGAATTTATGGACAGATATGGGCTATAAATGGAGCAGCTCAGGGTTCCCACTATTCACATTGATGGTTTTATACTTGAAAGGCAACTGAGAGAAGCCACGATGAAAGTTCAGGCTCTTGCTGCTGCTCTTCTTGTCTTTCTCCTTTGCCCAAATGGAGGGGTAAAGCTGCCTTTTATTTCTCTTTGAAGTCCCATATGACACATTTTATTAACATTCAGGAAGATCGTCAGTAAACTTTGAAGCAAGGACTGCAAGATTTCTTGGGATCCAGAATGCTTCTTCAAGCTTGACCAAATGTGAGAACTGGAGAATTCCAGACCACTAAATTGGATTAGCAGTGCTTTTCTTCCCCTCAAAAGCATTTGGGAAGCACAACTCTGTGAAAAGGGGAAACTTCTCTAGGGGAGAATTCCCAGCACCTGAACAGTAGCTTCCAGAATGCTTTGTCGGAAGCCATGACAATTAAGCTGGTTTCAAACTCAAAAGTCTGAGTTATATAAAGTCTTTTAGAATAAGATATTTTGGCTTAGTTTTTAGAAGTGATTTACAGAGGTATGTTTTTCTTGCTTGAAGTTAGCATCATTGGATGGCCTCAAGTTGTGAGCATTTCTTTATGAACTGGGGGCCTTTGTGTGAGGGAAAATGTGGTTGGTGAGTGTCTATAATATGCCTTTACGATTCCTTGCTTGTGGCAGCAGACAGCTGTATATCTCTCCTCTTACTCCAAGAGATCATGGGGGTCCCTTGTCTTAGAATACAACAGATGTATCCAAGGTGCAAGCCACAATGCCTTCTAACATCCATTATGTTTAATATGGAATTAAACGGTCTTAAATAAAAAGTTTTATTTGGAAAACCTGAGTATGAACTGTGTTAGGGAACAGGGTAGAAGTCTAGTTATATATTGAACAATAAGCAAATATGTCAAGAGTTATCAATAAACATGAAGAATAACAACTTGGGTTTGTTCGTTTTTTTAGGTTTCTCTCCGTTTACAAATGGTGAGTATTGCATATCTCCTAATCCAGGGGTGACAAACATAAGGCCTGGGGGATAGAACTGGCCCGTCCATGGCTCTTATGCAGCCCGCGAGCTACTGGTGCAAGGGAGGGAACAGGAGCCTGCTCGGGGGGGGGGGAGCCACTCTAATTGTGGCTTTAGCATGGCAGGACAACCTTCTCTGCAGCAGTCAAGCAGAACTCCTTCACTTCAGGGACAGCCTCACTGGTAAGTTGGGAGCCTTTGCAGCTGCATGCACCCCTCTCCCCTCAACCTGCACCTCCAGGGCTGCTGTCCTGGATGGCTACAGGGATCAGCACTTTCCCATGGAGGATGCAACCAATCCTCTGTTGGGACCTGCTGGCAGCCACCTCCACCACCATATTCATGCCCCTCAAGTTTCAGCGGTGCTTTGGCCCATGGTCGGGCATTCTTTGGCAGTTTCTTCCACACACTGGAAGCCAAGTCCTGCCACGGGGCATGTGACTAGGCGGCCAGGCCCCCCTCCCCTATGAACCACCCAGCACATGTCTTGGCCCAATGAAGTGACATTTATGTCAGATCCGGCCCTCATAACAAATGAGTTCAACACCTCTGTCCTGTGCATTGTATACATGATCAACAATGTTCATTGTCTCCTTGGCACATTTCCTCTCAGTTTCTACAGGAGTCCCTCAGTAATTATGTACAAAATCCATAGCAACAGTTTAGGTCTCCAAGGTAATTTTACTACTTTGTGAGGAAAGTGATGACTGTAGTTTTTTATATCTTGGTTTTACCAGTAATTTCCACAGATGGAAGGAAGGTGTTTTTATCACCACTTTCTCACCTCATTAGAGTACTTGTTAAATTCTATGCTTGATCCTTCTTGAGAGTCACATGTAAGATGAAACGAAGATGTGGAATTTACCAGGATCTATTTCCAGTGAAATCATAACAGAGATGTCACCATTCCCTGCCTTGTGAACAGTGTTCCCTCTAAGCTGAGTTAGCGTGAGCCAGCTCACCGTTTCTTAGCCTCCGGCTCACACATTTTCATCTCCGCTCAGGAAGGAGGGCTCCAGATCAAACTGATTGATGCAGCAGCCAAATTGCTTGCTCACAACTTTAGTGGCAGTAGCTCACAAAGTAGAATTTTTGCTCACAAGACTCCGCAGCTTAGAGGGAACATTGCTTGTGAAGCTTCCAAAAAGTTTAGCCCTTTTTGGTTTAAAGGCATTTGAAATGGGAGCTTAGACTCTTGTCAACAGCAAGTAAATACGTAGTTTTACCTCTTGCTGGTTGTTAGCTATGTCATCTGTAGGGGTTAATTGATGGTATTTTTGAAATTGCATCAATAGTTTCATAAACTTTCTTAGATGGCACATGTTCTAACAGAGGAAGTAAAAGTCTACCCTGCCAATTATCTCATATGGAGAAAAAATGTACTGTTTCCACGATTCATAAGAAACCATTTTGCACAGGTTTCTCAACCATGCATTCTATCTCAGTTTAGTTGATTAACTTTAAGGATGGGCACAAACCGAACCACAAAGTAAAATTCATCATGAATTTTGCCCCATTTTTGGTTCATGAGCCAAAGTGTGTGATAAGTCTACTATCACAAACTTCCATGAACTTTCAAAACAGTTTGTGGTAGTTCATAGTGATTCATGGGTAAAGCAGAAAGCAAGGGGTTAAAGGAACTCTGAGTCCCTTTCAACCCCTGCTTTCTGTTCCCTGCCACTCAGCTGTTTTGGGCTTTCTTGTGCAGTCCCTGCAAAAGAAAGCCTGAAACAGCCGAGCAGAGGGGACCAGGCAGTTCAGTTCAGGGTTCAGTTTGTGGTTCATCCACAAACCATGAATTGAAATGGACTGCATTTTTGCAGGTTGTGCCCATCTCTAATTCACAGTGCAATCTTCAGCCGAGTTATACCTTTCTCAATGCCTTTGATTTAAATGGATTTAGAAGGATGTGATTCTGCTGAGGACCACATTGTAATTATACATGTATTGATATCTTTAAACACACCTACGGTATATCTTTTTTATTTCACTCTGGGGGAAATTTCACCAACAAAATTTCTTTTTACAAACTACTGCTAGTGTTAAGAACATAAGAACATAAGAGACGCCAATGTTGGATCAGGCCAAAGGCCCATCCAGTCCAACACTCTGTGTCACACAGTGGCCAGAAATACCAGTGCCATCAGGAGGTCCACCAGTGGGGCCAGGACATTAGAAGCCCTCCCACTGTTGACCCCCCCCAAGCACCAAGAAGACAGAGCATCACTTGCCCCAGAGCCCCTAGCTATACCTTGTGGCTAATAGCCACTGATGGACCTCTGCTCCATATGCTTATCTAATTCCCTTTTGAAGCCATCCATGCTTGTAGCACCCACCACTTCCTGTGGCAGTGAATTCCAAGTGTTAATCACTCTTTGGGTGAAGAAGGACGTCCT
>NW_015166683.1:462-3508 GCF_001447785.1 Gekko japonicus | reverse complement strand
CCCCATATTAAGAAACATCTTATGCATGGGTACAAGCCTTAATTTCATAATTGGAGCATCTGCAGAACTGATCACAGACTATTATTTCCTATCCCTGCTATGTGAACCACATATTTAAAATTTCCCTCACCTCAGTCAGTTGCATTTGTGAAATCAAGATGGAGGACCATAACTATCTTTGATGAAATTAAAAAGGAAAAAGAAATGGATGGGGTTAAGGCCAAAATAAATCAGTGGCCCAGTCTGCATCTAGGATTTGCTCCGCTGTTATACCAAACCCACACTGGAACAGAAATTCCCATCTACATTGCATGCCACTTTCACTTTGATTGAGTGTCACATTTTCTGGCAGTGTCCACTACCTGCCACTTTCACTTTGTTTGATTTCTGCTTTTATTGTGGCTCTGCATAGATTTGTGGCTGTTTTATGGCCATTCGGGGTGACTCTGCAGTCAGTATGGTGTTGGCCCGGGGTAGTTGAATGTGGTTTTGGACCGCATTTTTTCTGTTCCAGTGTGGGTTTGGTAAAACAACTGAACAAATGCTAAATGCAGATTGGGCCAGTGAGTCATGCTCGTTTTGCATTCATTTCATCATGCATAGAAATCCCTAGTAAGCTTTTTTTAAAAAATCATGTTCTGGATTCCATTAAAATTCCTGAAATTGGGGGACTTAGGAAGGCCAAGTCTCCTGCCTTGGCGGAACACTTTCCATCCAATATTGGCTTGGCTACTGCTTCTCAGCTGCGTAGTACAGGAAACATGCCGGGGAAATGGGAGGGCATTTGGACTCCCAGCTCCCCTCACCCCCGATGTCTCTCTGTCCCTGTGTTGCTGGGATGCAGCCATGCTTTGGGGGTGGGAGGAGGATTCAGAATCTGACATGCAAATGATGCAACCAATCTTGGACAAAAGTCCAGTGTGGGGACACAGAATCACTGCCACATATACCAGCTCCCCCATTGACTTGTCCTGTTAGGGCCCTGGAAAAAGTGACTCTCACCCCAACATGAGGAGGGTGGGAGCCATCTGCAGAAACTGGTTGTTTGAATAACTTTTTTACCTCCCTCCATTGAGGAGTGAACCCTGGGCAGTTGCCTCACTAGTATGGAGTCCAGGTCTGCTGCCCTATTGCCCACTGGCTAAGAATATCCTTGTATGGATCAGAAGCCCACTCCCAACTGCTCCAGCTGGGACTGAGCTTGTGATCCCCTCTTTGATCCGCCCCAGCATCAAACTGACCCAGAAAGGCATGCACACATCAAAGATAGCCATCAGTAGCCAACTAAGAGCCTGTTTGGTGCAGTGGTTAGGAGTGCGGACTCTAATCTGGGAGAAATGGGTTTGATTCCTCATGCCTCCACATGAAGCTGCTGGTGTGACTTGAAGTCAGTCATAAGTTCTCTCAGAGCTGTTCTCTCAAGAGCAGTCCTCGAAAGAGCTCTCTTAGCCCCACCTACCTCATGGGGTGTTTGTTGCGGGGAGGGGAAGGGAAAGGATATTGTAAGCCACTCTGAGACTCCTTCGGGTAAAGAAGAGTGGGGTATAAATCCAATTGCCGCCGCCTCCGCCTCCTCTTCTACTGTACCCCAGCCTTCCTGGAATGTTGCAGTATATTCTGGAGGGGATAAAAACAGAAGCTGATTCCCAGCTGATGAGGGCATCACTGGATGTGTACCAAGGATGGAAGACAGCAGACTTTTTTTTAGAGATCAGCTGGATTCAGCTTCCAATTCTCCCAAACAAAACAATTGCTCTATCCCAGTAATGCTGGGACACAGTCACCTTTCTAGAACAGGAGATCAGAGGCAGGCTTCCAGGTGACATCCCTGTTCCACTGATAGTTGTCTTTTAAACAACAGAGCCATGTTTACCTTTTCTTTTGTCTTTTAAACAACAGAGCGGTGAGATTGACGTTGCGATTCTACCCTTACTACTGGTGGTATACCCCAGGTTCTCTCAAGTGTATTTGGGAGAATTGTAGCGTGAGAAGATGTACAGGGATCCTGAGAACTTCAAGCTTCTGGGTGATGTCATTATGATCGTCCTGGTGTCCCACTTGGACAACGACTTCGCTTCTGCCACCCACACTCCATTCCATAAACTGGTCTGTGTGGTGGCCCACACCCTAGCTCTCCACTACTACTAATCTTCTATAGGGACCTGTGGTGCCCTCCTTTCTCATTTCCACTGAATAAAAGCCATTGCTTGCAAAAAAAAAACACCTTGTTTGTATGAGCATACCATTAGGCAGGACAATGTTCAGGATATCTGTCACCTACTTCGTGTTGTTGTTTTTTTATCTTCATAAAGTATATTCTTGAAACTGTGCTGGTGAGTCTTTAAAATCCTCTGTGCACTGTGTGTAAATGATCAGTTATGCCTTTTTCATTGGAATACAAAGCACAAATTTTAGGTCTCACTTGAATTTAAAGGAAATTTGGACATCAGTTTATAAGCACTGGATCAGATGCTTTGCTCTTCATTTTGGGGAATCCCTATCAAAGCTCTGATAAGAAGTGCTTTGTCCTCTATTGCCTTACTACTTTTTGATTTAATTTCTACATTGCTACAACCTCGGGCCGGTCCCTGGGTACAAGCCTTAATTCCATAAATGGAGCATCTGCAGAACTGATCACAGATTATTGTTTCCTATCCCTGCTATGTGAACCACACATTGAGAATTCCCCTCTCCTCAGACTGTTGCATTTGGGAAATCAGGATGAAGGACCATATCTATCTTTGATGAAATTAAAAAGAAAAGAAAAAAAGAAATGGATGGGGTTAGGGCTAAGAAGCATCAGTTAGTCATGCTACTTTTACCATCGTTTCATTGCCCATAGAAATTAAAATTCTGTTCTGCAAATTAAAATTCCTGACTTTGGAGGATATAGGAAAGCCAAGTCTCCTGCCTTGGTGGAACACTTTCCATCCCATATTGGTTCAGCCCACTACTTCTCAGCTGGGCAGGGCAGGAAACACACTGGGGAAATGGGAGGGCATTTGGACTCCCAGCTCCCCCCCCCCCCGCCAATGTCTTGTCTTCC